>NW_026294679.1:1725000-1817500 GCF_026119805.1 Tympanuchus pallidicinctus
TCTGCAGTTACCAACTGTGGTAGTTTAAAATGAGACGAAATACTGTCTGGGTGGCAGCTACAGACTGTGGCACCTCTGGGGCAGTGGGCAACACAAACACCCCTATGAGTCTGGGGAAAGAAAGCCCTATCTGGGCTTCCTTGAGTGTAAATATGAGTGGGGAGAGATAGAATAGCATAAACCAAGCGAGAGAAAAAATTCTCTATGAATGCATTGTCTGTACTGTTACTTTGGGGTTTGGAGGGCATTTCTGTGAGCAGAACGAAAAAACACTGCACAGCTGTGATTGCAAGGCAGTCTATTATCTGCATTATCTCTCCTTAAGATGGGCAGGAATTCTTCATTTCATGCATCATTTAAAACTTGCTACAGTGATCCTACAAAGTCAGTAGCTATGTTAACTACGAAACTTTAATGGTGTTGCTATCAAGGCACAAGGCACCAAACTCATTTCCCTGAAATCTGCAGCATTGGTTTATACCACGAGGCACTTGAAATATTGCATCAGTACAGCAACACTCAGGCGAACCCAACCACAGCTACTGGTGCAACCTCAAAATTTCACGTTATTACATGCTTTTGTGTGATTTATATCGTGATGAAGTCTTATCTCCCCAGCCTACTGCCATAGGCTAATAGTCTGTAACAAAGCTCAGTCTCAAAAATGTCAAACATAATGAAAAAGGGAAAATCACAGCAGAGGAAGGGTGGTGGTAGGCTTTCCTAAGGGTACTTGTCTCAAGGGGCATGCAGACTTCTTTGGTTCATGAGCTGAACCAAGGCAAGTGGGATGCTGCTGCACAGTGCTCCTGCTCCCTAACTGCATTCAGAGATCTCCCAACACAGGAGCACCATAGTGCACACCTCCAGTGTATTACCAATACCATGCAGTGTTGAACATGCTCTTGTGTGAAACCCACACTGCTCAAGTGTGAGGCTCTCCAGAAAGCACTCCTCTCAAACATACATATATTTCAATTTCATGTAAACATTGCAATATTTTCTTGTTAAATTGCTCTTGATCTAACTATTAAGCTGACTTCTATATCTCGACAAAAGTTTGCCCAAACAGTTTCAGGTTTCTGCTTGGCAGCTGTGTGCTACCTCATGTCTAACACACACACCAAGGACAAGCACTAATGGGGGAAAGGGAGCTCCCAACTCTGCAAACCCAACCTTCCACTCCCTCGGCCACCTTGCACAAATGCTCCACATTTGGCATCACCAATCAAGAAAATCCCAGGTGTGACTGCACAGGGACTTCCAAGAGATTTTGATGACTTAGATGAGCAGAATTATTATTATAAAGCTCATGTCCAATGCACTGGAACAGCTGTGTCCCAGTGTTGCTTCAACACTGCAGAAAGTCTTTGTTTCTTGCACTGCCTGTCTATAAATTGGGTATAACTAATGGCAGGAGATGCATGTCTTTCTTTTGTGAATATTTATTTACCAATGCCTGAATACTGCTTTCAGATCTGAAGGAAAATATTGTGACTGTAATAAAGAGACACTGACTTTAAAGAGTCTCTGTAGATGTGTGCTTTTTGATACCATTCTAGAACCATAATTATTACTATCCCATAGGCTTAAATATAATATTACACAGAGCACAAATTCATCTGTATTCTGCTGGTGTGTGCTTTTGTGTTTTCAAGAGGAGGACTTGGGGTGCAGGTTCTCCAACAATAACAAGGGTGAACGTCTGTGTTTTCTGCTGAGAAATACGGATTTTCTGGGATGATTTGGGGATCATTTCAGACACGCTGGCCTCACTGTGAGACCATATGGAAATGCAGGTCTTTGAGGCACTTAGGAACAGAGAGACAGCATTGGCATCTTTCCAGATTTAACGTACACTTATCATTTTGTGACATGACATTAAAGGGATACTTCCAGCATGCAGACTTGAACAGAACAAAATGGCAACCGCACCACTTGTTGGGTACATCTGTGATGCCCCAGCTGGAAAGTGCCATCATCTGGGACAGCATGGCCCAAGCAGTGGGCAACCCCACCCACAGATATCAGCCCATGCACCTCAGTGCAGTGACAGACATCGCTAAATTACCTGTAGGTCAAGAATTTCATTTTCAACATGCATTTACTCTTTTAAAAATTTGTCTTGTTACATTCTTATCAAGTAAATGAGGCCAAACAGATTTTTCCCCCACACACTCATTTTAATAAAATTGGCTTCCAGGCCGCAGCAGTGCATGCCAAATCTCAACCTGGAAATGCTGGCAGCCTCACCGCGAGACTGACGCCAGCAGTGGTGCTGCAATTATCAGTTGATCTCCTGTTTAAATACAACCCAGCATGTGAGCTGAATGCAGACAGGTTGGAAAAAAAAACTGTGAAAAAAAAAAAAAAGTAATTCCTTAACAATTCTAAAATGAGCTCAAGTCATAACACACAAATTGTTTGCTCAGCTAAAATGTGCTAAATCAAAACAAATTAAATGTAACAGAGAATATGAGAGCAGAAGGCTGAAAGTCATTTCAACAGAAGTAAAAAGGATTGGCGTTTCCCTTTAGTCATCTGTGTGTCTTTGGTTACCCAGATTGAGGGTAAAAGGACCCGCTATTTTGTAAGAAATTGCCATTCATTGCATGAGTTATAAAATACGGTGCTGATAGAGCAGAGGGCCCCTTTGGGGGGCTGCTCCTTGGCCACGTTCTCCAGCTCTGGAAATCCAGAAGCTTTAACTGTTGCTGTGTGCTGAGGAAATCTCAGCCGCCTTGCTGGATCTCTCCTGCAGCTCCAGCAGCCCAGGACCCCAGCTGTGCTTTGCTACCATGGGAATAATCCCTAACTGCCCCATTTGTTGGGGGGCAGGCCAGTGGGGACCTGCAAATCTGGTGCAAGGCTTTTGCCTCCTCTCAGTGCTAAATAAAGCTAGCTCTAATGACTATCTATGCCTGCAATTTATTTTACACAGCAGTAATGCTTCAGGTTTTCCTCCTTGCCAGAACAATGGAAGACACATAACAAATAAAGATGCTCAAAACATTCCTCATACATCTCCTCAATGGACAGGTGTCCAGAGCTAATATTTTTGTGCCAAAGGCAGGCTGGGCAGCCCTGCTTGTACTTGTACACAAGCAGTGTACTTGAACAGTGGATAGGGGAACCTGAATGCAAGCCACTAGAGATATCAGAGAAATGCAGTTTCACAAGGCATGGGAACAGGAGAGGGGAGGCTAGTTTTACACTAAATAATACGCTTGCTTTCCTGCCACTTTCAGGCCAGATTCTGCTTAAAAGGGCCTGTTAGATAGTTCCCCAATCTGCGATAATAACCCTTAGCTCCAATATTACAGTATTAGCATCTGTTCTTTCTTAGATTTCCCCCCTTAAATTTCTTTTTTTCAACATGAAAACAAACCCAAACACTGCTAAACTATAACAAAATACCCAGCAGAGGATATGAGTGGTTACAGGTTTCCAGCTCTACTGGAAACATGCTGCTCTCCAAACTGCGCACAGAGAATCCAACACTTCAAGCTCAGCTCCATGCCAAGACATGTGTCCAAAAAAACCCAGATGCCTTCAGTGTTTTATTACATGCAGTGCTGAGCTGTTCAATGGCTCTGACTGCAGTAGCCAGGAATATTGGGAAATTGCAGACGCAAACACATACACACACACAGAAATATGCAGGCCTGGGACTTCAGCACTGGCGAACATCAGTCTTGCTGCTCAGGGTAAGGACTGCTTCCAAAATTGGGTAGAATGGGATAGAAATACTGTGTTGCTTCACAGGCAGTCAGATGTGGTGCAACCTGATATAGCAGATACTTTGCAACTGACTTAGGTAAGTTTAACAGTATCTGTGGAAGTTGAGCTATCAGTTTCAAAGCCAGAAAAAAGGTATAAAATGAAGTCTGAGGTGGCCTATAAACAACAGACGTTTAAACAGACAATGGCAAACAGAGATCAGGTTAACAAGCTTACTTACATGGGCCTACCTGTTTCCTACAACAGTATAACAAATGAAAATGTCTTTCATTTAGAATCAGAAGAATAGGGATGTTGATGGCAATGAGACCAAATGTGAACATGAGCTTTTACTGCTGCCAATGCATTTTTCTTTAGAGTTACTTCATTTCTTATTTGATTCAGATTCACAGTCACAGAAACGTGACTTGACAAACGTAAATGTTCATGGACTTTTTCATGTGCATGGGAGCCCACATTCAGTTATTAACAAGCATTCCAAGTTCTCTTGGATTCTGTACAAACTGAATATGTAAGAAGTTGAAATATCTGGTCCAAAAAGTTTTTTCTCCAAAATCCAAAGCAAAATGCACTAGGTGACATCCTTTTAAGAACTGACTGTCGGCTCTAGGTGAGAATCAACTGGAAAGGTGGGTTTTGGCCATCTGGACGCCCCTCCATCACTGATTAGGAAGAAGTTGCAATCTTTTGTTTTTCAAAGAACACAGCTGCCACCTACAGCACCCAATAGCACCCAGGTTTACAAGCCATCAGCCCCGCTGCACTACTATATCCCCCTCTGAGATTTGTAGGGAAGGTATGAGAGGAGGTGCTCAGCTGGGATGGTGGCACTCTACAGGTATAGCCAAGCCTCCACTTCAGGATATTTGGAGTTCTGTTCTATCCAGGCAGATATTTTCTTGTGTCTCTTGACCCTGTGATCACACCATAAAGTGAAGCAAGCACTGTTTCTTTTCTCATACTGCCCATGCACGTATGAATTTGAGATATGGTTGTTCAAGAATTGCTCCACTTATTTATAATACATATATATCAAAGTATCAAGGGATGCATCTTCTAAGCCACATCACGTTTCTCACAGACACCAACATGAAGAATGAACTTTTGTTAGATAGATGTTGAGCTTACAGGAAAGATTAATAGGTAGCTTATATTTTAAGTGTAGAGACTCTAATGGGTGCACCCTTGTGTCTGAAGTTAAAATCTGAAGGGAAAAGGTACAGGCTGTTATGAAAAGAAATAGGATAATTGTCCTGCATCTCCCCAGCTTCAGAAGCATCTCCAGATAAGTCTATTAGATGGGATTTGCAGTGACAGCACTACCACGTATGGGAAAGAGGAAGGTGATGAGCTCCTGGGCAGCAGGAGCAGGGTATGGGACCTGGGGGAGCCTCATGAAGCAGCAGAGCCTTGGAGACTTCTCATGGCTGATGTGCTGCAGTGGGTGGAAGTGCAGTGTTTTTCCTTGGAAATATAAACAGGAGGGGGAACAGCCATTTACGAGGATAGATAGTGATAGGATAAGGGGAAATAGTTTCAAACTGAGACAGGGGAGGTTTAGGTTAGATATTAATAGGAAATTTTTCAGCCAGAGGGTGGTGAGGCACTGGAACAGGTTGCCCAAGGAGGCTGTGGATACCCCATCCCTGGAAGCATTCAAGGCCAGGCTGGATGTGGCTCTGGGCAGCCTGGTCTGTTGGTTGGTGACCTGCACACAGCAGGGGTTTGAAACTAGATGAGCATTCCTTTCAACCCAGGCCATTCTATGATTCTATGATTTCCATCCCCCTCCATCCTTTACTAGTCTTTCTCCCTTTGTTGCAGTCACAGTGCAAAGTTTGCCTTTTCATTCAGGAGGACAAACAAGAGGTTTCCTCTTACTGATGCTGCACTGGCACTGGATGCTTGGACTGACAAGGGCTGAGCCTTGGAGAGAGAGCAAATCCATTTGCAGTGCCCAGCCTCATACCGCTGGTGATGTAAGGTTAATGACCTGCAGAAATCTGCACAAACAGTGAGAGACTTGCCAAAAGTGTTGGCACATTTTTGTTGGCCCTACAGCCACATATTAAGGATGTAGATAGGGGCCAGTTTGTTTTTGAGAGCCCCTATCTACATTAGGAATGCCAGGGCTGAAGAGCAGTATTGGTGAGGTGCATTCCCTCAGGAGCTACTGGGGAGACTGGCACTGGGGACCACAACTCCAACCAAAGGGGTGAAGGGCTGTAGCTCTGTCCCTTCTGCTGCATACTGACAGTGATTCCTAGAGGCATTCAAGGCCAGATGCAGCTCTGGGCAGCCTGGTCTGATGATTGGTGACCCTGCCTGTGGCAGGGGTGTTGAAACTAGATGATCATTGTGGTTCTTTCCAACCCAGGCCATTCTATGATTTTATGATCCAGTTGTTTTTTTGCAGGAGGAATAAAAGAGGAAAAGCATTTGCTTTCCTCCTGCTTTAATTTTTTCCCTTTTTTAGGCAAACACCTGCACTGCTACTCTGACTGATGACACCTATGGGCACCTGGGTGAATTTACAGAACTGAAAGGCAAGACGATGAATTTTCTTGAGGTCATCTATTGAGAGCTGCAAGCTGATGCTGAACTTCTTGGCCTAGTGCTGTTCCCATGGGCCCTGGGGTTCTGTGCTCCTACCCAATATTTTGGTTTGACTCCACACTGCACTACATCACTGCTGCACCTCCACTTTGCTTCCAGGCATAGAAGAGCAAAGGAAATGCCACTGGGTGAAGTCACTATAAAGCACAGCAGCAGCTGCCATACTGGGTGGTCAGCCATTTGTAGAGACACCAGACTACAGGGAGGAGAACAAGGCTGTCTTCTCCTGCAAGTGGGACCAGCAAGGCTGATATTTAATCATTTCTGAGGTGAAGCACTCAACTATCTTTTACGTAGTTTTTATTATTACTATTACTATTATTTGTTTTGGTTTTTTGTTTTTTTTTTTAACTACACAGCATATATGCACATAGATAAAGTAGACAAAAGGAAGTTCATTAAAACAGCCAGGAAATAATACACTTTCCTTCTAAACTGTGCTTTCCAAAATTTGATGTATTTTATCAGATGGGAGCCTCATTATGTGACAGCTTGGTCCTGTGAGTGAATGAAGAGCTCTCCATTTTCACATGCAAAAATGTTTCAGTAGTATTTACTGAGGGCTGTGAGAATGGCAGACACCCTCAGTTACACCTAGGCATGCAAGTCAGCTCATGGCCAGGCCTTTTCCAGGTATATATCAGCACCTTTCTAAATAACAGGAACAACAAATACGACTGCAGAAGTTATTCACTATTCTGCAGGAGATTTTAGCTGAGTTCAGAAGCAGTGCTTTGCAGGGTGGGCTGCAGGCTGGTGCCTGCAGGCAAGCACTGGATCAGCCCCGTCATGCTGGAGAGGAGCTCTGCACTGCTACCTCCATGCGTTTGTCTGCAATTTCTTTCCTATTTGCACATGTAAACATACTTCTCCAGTCTTTCTAGATTTGAGAAACAGTGTTTTTTTATATATATTTTTTTTCCCCCTGAGTAATACTGGAGAGTGCACTCCCCACATTTCAACACTTCTGCATTCATTTCAATGATCACTTTAGCGTGACCTACTCCCTTTACCTATTTCCTCCTGTGAGCCTGGCCAAGATGAAT
Source organism: Tympanuchus pallidicinctus (assembly GCF_026119805.1). NCBI lineage: Eukaryota > Metazoa > Chordata > Aves > Galliformes > Phasianidae > Tympanuchus > Tympanuchus pallidicinctus. The sequence goes on from NW_026294679.1 coordinate 1,732,404, forward strand.
TTGAGACACTTTTGGGAGACTCTGGTATTTAGAGAATTGGTGCTGAGTACTTTTTGAAGGTTTCCTTTGCAATGTAAGTAAGCTATTAACAAAATATTCAAAGAGCTGCAGAAGGCATCCAGACATTAAAACACAATGTTTTCTTCAAATTTGATGCAGCAGCAGAGATGACTGGAAGTCATAATAACACCAGGTGTACCAGTCAAGAATGACAAAGAAGGCTGTTAGACATGGGTTTGGGTAACTACATTGCATGCGCATGCATACAAATATATATATTCCACTTCCTTAAAGGAGGAGAGCTGTTTGATTGGTTGGTTAAATTCTACTTAAAAATTGTCAGTATTTATTGTTATGTTGTGAAACCTCTCTGATACTGCTGAGGAGTTGGCAGAGGCCTTCAGTAATTTCACTGGGCTTTGCCTGGAGCTTAAACCTGTATGATTCACTTGTGTTATCTGTTGAATTCAGAAAACAGCATCCAGCCATCTATCAAGACTCTTCATAAAACTTTTTAGCATCTATCTTCTAGTCACCTTTTTTCTTGAGCTTGCAAATGGGTGGAAAGCTAAATGACTCTTTTAGAACTTTATTAGCCTCTCTTAGAATGCGAGACAGATAAATGCGTTTTTAGATAACCCTTGTCCAGTGCTTCTTCTGGAAGTGCTGATTTTAGTAAACATTGACTATTTTATTTATTTAGGCTTCTGTAAAAGCCCCCTCATATGTATTCTTGGAAAGAATGCCCCTGCAAACCTCTTGCACTCGTTAAAAGAGGAATAGAGAGCTTAGAGCAAAGGAAGCATTACTTGTAAACAAAAGCACACTTACTCCTGCATTTCAACTGACAAAGCCTTTGTGTTTCTTGATCTCTGCATTCCTTTTATTGTGCTCCTCTTAACACCACAAACTTCTTTCTTTTTTATTATGATCAAGATTCCTATGCCTTTGCATCTAGTCATCTGGCCTCTGGAACTGAGGGTGACATAAACAGTATATGGCTGCTAAATGTCACGCAGGCTGAGGTGTCAGCAGAGCACAGCTGAGAGCTCTGGAATTCAAATCAGGACCCTTGTTACTGTGACGTGCTAGGATGATCATAGAATCATGGAATAGCCTGGGTTGAAAAGGACCATAATGACCATCTAGTCTCAACACCTTTGCAACAGGCAGGGTCACCAACCACCAGACCAGGCTGCCCAGAGCAACATCCAGCCTGCATGAACCCCTGCTCCATCCCAAACCTGCTCAGGCTGTCAGAGGTTCCCATCTACATGAAGGCTCCTGGTAAGTCAGTCTATTTGGGACAACAATCTCTTATTTAAAGTGGTGCATAGTCAATGAATACAAAGATGGTATAATTATGAAATAAACAAGAGAGTTTGGCAAAGCAGATTACAATCACAAAAAGAGAACAGACAAAAAGCTTACCTGCATCCTAGACCCACTCCAAAACTCCAGAGGAGAGATCTCCACAAGAGATCCTTCCCTACTGCTTGTCAGATCTTAAATGGATCTAGGAGAGGTGCAGCCAGGCTCCACCCCTTCCGGCAGCACAGGTGAATTGCCTTCACCTGTGCTCCCAGGGCTGACTCATTGCTCGCCTCAGATGATCAATCAGAGGTTCAGGCTGTGATTCAGAAGTTCCCATACAAGTGGAAAGAGGAGGAGGGCACTTCCTTGTGAGTTTCATTGTTTATGAGTTGGTTCACTCAAGCGTTATTCAATCTACTACACGCCTAACCCAATCTAAAGACATTGGTGCTGTGCCCGGGTTTTAAAGTGGGTAGAAAGTGGGTAGAAAGCTGCACTACAGAAACAATGCTATTTTAGGATTAAGCAGCTTGAGTGTCTCAGCTTACTATGCAGGTTACAGTTAGATGCTCAACTAATGAATCATCATTGCGCATCATTTGCATAACTGAGGGAAGATAATGCACTGCAGAGTAAACGCAGCTTCTAATTTATGGACAGAAGAACAGATTCATTTTTTTACAACATTTTTTTTTTTTCCATTTATGTTTTTATATGTCAATGTAAAAATGTTTCCATGGAGACCGTAAAGGTTTTTATTAAAAGGTCGATAATATACCTCCTACATAATAATTTAAGCAACTTGAGTGAAACCTTATGATCTTGTTTTTCGACATGTTCCAGTTGGCGTCTTTCCTCCATTGTAACCCGTGCCAGAAAAGTACAGTGAAACTGTAAAACCTGAGAATATGGCATTGTAGGAGTACATATATATAGATATAAAAATATTAATGTTTGGAGGTAAAAAATACATTAGCACGATAAAAGTGAGTTGGCTCAGTGCTGCGGTTACGTAATACTCTGTGTTAACATGTAGCATGTACTGCATATGCTACACCAGCATATTTTGTGATATATAATCCAGTGTTTATCTATATTCAAATTAGAATCTATATTTTAACCGTATCCCCTAGGGAAATATTACTTGAACAATCTCAGTCACAAAAAATAAACATGTAGACGAAAGCTAAAACAACGCTGAAGCATTTTTCCCAAGCCTGATTACACTGTTCTCTGCTACCTTAACATATCTTTAATTATTACAACTGATCTGAACACAAAGGGGACAGATTCTCAGCAGCAAAGAACTGGCTGAGCTCCACTGCCATTTCCCCTGGAAGCACGTTGACTTTTATCAGGCTCAGATTTGGTTCGGCTTCCTTTCCTTTACTTTCTGCCTTCCTACATTTCATTTTGCTGGTCTGTGCCCAAGTGCACGAGCCTGAGTAAAACCCAACCCCTGCTTCAAACCCAACCTCTGCTTCAGCGGGATTCACTAGCTTCGCTTTTTCTCTGATGTCTTCTGTTCTTCAGGTCTCAAGTGGGAAGGCAGAAAGAAACAGCAGAGCTTGATTTTGCTCCATGGCATCCTTTGGTTTACAGAAAATATTGCAATGTGAGGTGGGAGTGCCAAAGGCTGTTGGCTGCAGCCGAAGGATATGCTCAGTTTCTGCTCTCGATTGATACTACAGTGCCTCCAAGAGAGTATTTGCCTTGAGCAGCAGCCGAGGACTTTGTAAGAGAGCAGGAGCTGGTGTGGGCATGTACAAGTGCAGCAACCTGTTGTCAACAACATCTCCCTAAAGCCCATCTAGAGCCACTCGGAGAATAAAAGACCCACTTCATCTTCTTAGAAGCCAACTTTGCTAATACGGGAAACTTTCCGGTATTTGCATAACCTTAATCTTCTGGTGAACATTTGCAGATTCTACTCTATTGCTTTCAGCAGCCAAGTAGCTAACACGAGTCCTTTTAGCTATGTGCTTTGTGATTAACCAGTAGTATCTGGGAATAGTAATTGGTCATGGCCATCCATCCTACAGGGTTGATTAACTGGGAATAAGCAGCACATTTTTTCTCTCTTTTTTACATTTTTTTTCTTTTTTTCTTTCTCTCTCTCTCTCTTTTTTCACTCTAAAGCTTTTCTGTGGTAATTCCACCATTCATTAGGATGGAGAAATTGGCTCCAAACCAAGTACTTCTGCCAAAGCCATTATTTCCATCATCACACTCTGCATCAGTCTGCAGTGCAGCCTTGTGGGAAGACAATGTTCTGTCCCCTTGTGGTTCTTAAGTTATGGGTAAGGAGCTTACATATATTAAAAGGAGGGTCTTCACTTAGTCTCTTAATCTTTATGAGTGCTAATAATAGTCAACTCTGTTTCCAAAATTTAGAAACCCTTGCTTTCAACATAGATGGGTTGCATACACTAGAAGATAAGTCTCAGCTCAAGGAGATTAGAAGCTCCACGGGTTTTTTTTTGAATGCCTACACATTTTATTTTATTTTTTTTAAAGGCTTCTGTCACTTTAACGCATACACTTTTCCTCCTATACTTACATTCTGTATCTTTAAGAGGATAATTGCTGAATTGAAATTTGAGAGTGTTATCTTAATAACCAATTACTCAAATAACTTTGAAATTGGCTTAAATTGGCTCGTCATGCTACATTTACCTGAATCTTTTTATGGGAAAGTTAGGAACAAAAAAAAAAAAAGGACAAAAAAAAAAAAAAAAAAATCCTTGGCAGCCTGATTTGTTTAGCGTTGCTGGAGGTTCCTGGTTGCAGCAGGGAGAGTGGCCCAGTGTGACCCCAGTGTGGACCCCCTGCCCGTCCGCCTCCGGTAGGCGGAGGAGAGCAGCAGGAAGCTGCAAGCAGTCGGACCCTGCTACCTGCTCACCCTGCAGGCAGTGGTCTCCTGAGGGCCTGAACAAACACAGGCCACTTCCCTGCACTGAGAGCTATGTGGGAATGGGGAGGGATGGCTGGAGAAACCTGCTGCCTTTGCTGCTAGCAAGGCAGTGGTATGCAGCGGAGGAAATGGATTTGCTTTATAGATCAGTTTGAATGTATCCTTATAATGCCTGAGAAAGCTAGTGAAATTCAAGGTAATCTTCTTTACAGATTTTGTGTGTTCAGTAACGTAGTTGGATTGGGGCAGCTATAATCTTCTGTAGTGGGACAGCAGATGTTGACCAGCATTATGTACTCTTCGTCCCTTTGTCATTTCTTTATAGAAAATAAGTGGTAGACTGATAAATCATCAGAAAGTCCAAATGTCTTTACTTAGTCCTGTTCAGACAATTCAATTTCACAAGCATTTTAATGGCAGATTTGAAGAGGACTCATTTACAGTGAGTGAATAACATCTCCAGTTGGCATTCACTTTCAAGACCAGTCCGTATGTTTTATAGCTCAAAACTCAGCATTCTCCAGTACAGATTCATCATCTAATTCTGGAACACCAGAATATTTTATTCTACACTTGGAAGCACTCAATGTGAGATCATATTGCTTAATATCCATCAAAATGGACATGACTGATCATTAATGGATCGTGTTCTCCGTGGCTTGGGTGTGACCAGGTAAAGCAGAGTCTGGAACGTGATGGATCTACCGAGAAGGCAGGAATTTATGTTCACTCCTCTTTTATTTTGCTGCCCCAATAAATTTCAACCAAAGTGGGTCCACACAGAGCATATGCAAAAGAACCAAATATCATAAAAGTGAGCCTGATTTAGGAGGAGTCAGAGGGAAAAATAAAGTGCTACGTGTTGTGCTCGCTCGTGGCCAAGTGGAGGCATTCCAGAAACCAGAAGAGGATAGTTTTGCAGATTGAAAGGAACCCACTGCACCTCCTGGATGCCTGATGCCCCTTGCAGTCTGTGCTGCCCACGCACAGTGCTATGAAAAAGCAGTCTGAGGTTTTGCATTGTCCTTCATTCTATTTATTGATTTATTATTTTCATGATAGAAGCTCCTAGTGATGGATATTTTTCCTCTCACAGTAAATGTTTTTCCATTAATTTGGGTACTGTTTTCTCTAGTATATTATTCTGAGTATTGGACATTTGAATAACTCTGAGGTGCAGCAGCTCATCCCTGAAGTGTTAGTTTCACCAACTAGCTCAAAACAGAGACTTCAAAACATCGTGAAGTCTGAGTTATGATAATAATGCTCCATTTTTCTGAATGATGTAAATGCAAACAGGGAGAAATATGAGGCAACTCCAACTAGCCCTAATCCCCTATTTGATGATTTCAAATGTATTTGTCCTCCAACTAAATAAATGATTTAGGGCTGCTTCTATACCAGTCTTCTTTGTAGACTATTCACTTTATCTTTCAGTGACTACAAATGCTAAGAGATAAAACTAGACCTTTAATGGTTCTTTTTCTAAAATGTTATCTATTTTACCAATAAACACATCTTTATCAGCTTTGACAAATGTCCAAAACAAGAGCCGGATGGTCCAAACTGCAGTTGATTTTAACTCTCAACCTGCATGTTTATAACAATAGAAATATGTCTCCTAATCCTTTTGTTTTCCACCAGGTCTTTTTCTATTCCTTTCCTTCAGATCCTCTATAGTTACCCCCAAATAAATAAAATTTTCATACTCATTCCACTAATTCCAAGACCAGTTCACAATCTAGGTTTCTATTCCATGCATACAATAATATTGTGAGATGTACCTTTCTTTTTTTTCCAAAATGTTTAATATGAATTCTAATTTGTCTCAGTCTGAGACAAAGTGAGTTTTATTTCTCACAAATGATGATTCAGCTTCAAGTGATTCTCAATTCACTTCAGCTCTCTAGGTTCAAGAAGATGAATTATTACATTTATGTCATTTTTATTTCATACCCTACTTGTAAATTTAACCTTAGTTTTGGCCGTTTCAACTGTATTTACTTCAAAGATGAAGTAAAATGGAAATAAACATCTTACTGTCACAAGCAATGAACTAAAAGGGCCAAGAAGGTCTAACAATAAGGTCAGATAAATCTGTTCCTACTTTCAACTGCAAACCACATCAGCAGACATCCCACTATTTTGAAGCCTAACTCCAAACTTAGGTAAAGATTAGGCACTGAATTTTCCCTCAGATCTAAGCAGAGGACATCCATATCCGTGTCTACCAATCCTTAGCCAACTTCTGTGCATTTACAGAGTTCAACAAGAGAATGAGGCATTCAGCCCGTTGGTTGTCCCAGACACTCTCCTCTCCTTGTCCCAGTTCTTTTGTCCCCACGTTCACCTTTTGCAGACAGCAAAGAATCAGCTGGCCCCTCAGTCCCTTTTTCTCCTGCTTTGTATTTGCTTGTGGTGCTTTCTCAGAAGACACTATAAAAGAGGGTGGGTTTTGAAATGGAGATATTTTTGGCTCAGAAAGTACACTTCTCTAACAATTTTCTGAAGAAGCAAATGGTTTAGGGATCGAGAAAGAATGCTTTTTTTTTTTTTTTTGAATACTTTTTTTTTGTTGTTGTTAATAGAGAACAGGTTTTGAATGGTACCCGTAATTGAAGAAGAGAAATCTGAGACTTCTGCAGGCATTTAAGGACATATGTATAGGATTTAGGTGAATATAGCTCCAAGTGCATAAATGATGAATGAAATACCGACCACACAGTATTACTTATTTCTGTTCATAGAGGAACAACTGTATTTTGTTCTACCCTGGTTCTTATTTGGCACCCTGATCCTGTAGCTACATTTGTGTTAGGTCTTAGGGATATGAGACTGCAGTGACATGGGCAGTGGAGGAAGAGACTCCTCTTGTAGGTCCTGGCCTAGACAAGGTGCACTCTGGTAGATCCCACTCTAAAGCAGGAGACCTCTTGACTTCAGGCAGATAGCGCATACATAACAGCTCATCAGATCTCATTGTATGTAACACGAGGAGCTGAAACACTGAATTTAATAATGGCATACAGAACTTTACAACAATTCATGTGTTTCAAGGAATTCATGTGTAGCCAAGGATATGCATGACCCAAGCTCACATCATGAATGTTTCTAAGGATATTTGTCAGCCACTGGCTATAGAGATGCTTTCCAGCACACAGGGAACTAATGCTAACACAGGCCCATTGGATGCAGGTCAGGCACTGGCTATCTGTCCAAGATTCATGTGCCAACATATTTTTGCCTAGTCTATGCTGGGCAATGGCTGCAAGGGCAACTTATATAATTTCACTGCTAACCAAGATCTCCTTAGTCATCACGGATGACCCTGCTCAGCCCTTGAAGTCCTCCTAATTTGCTCACCACTGCAGCAGGCAGTGTGCACATTTGGCTTGCTATAAAAGGAAAAAAATGGCCAAATCTTGATCAAAACTGCAACATATTATACTTTAACCCATCTCGCACAACAAAAATGCTTGATGGAAACATACACAGATGGCACAGTACCTCACCAGCCCAGGGATCTCCTGCCAGGATGGATGCCTCCAGACCCATTTCACCATGGGATGGGTGTCTCCTTCAGCCCAGGCTCTGGAGACATGATTATGGTGCAGTTTCAGTTAAATAAAGTTGATAAATTCTCTTGTCCACATAAAAGAAGTCCATACCCCATTTAGCAGTGCAATTTGCCTACCTACCGTCACTAGCATAAATCTTCTTTATTAACTGACTAATCTTCCTTCCTTCTCTCTTTTTCCTTCAGTCATACTTTCTTTAACTCTCCTCATATTAAGCACGAAGTACAAACCACAAAATCCCACTTCATTCTTTCTCCTCTCCCAAACTGTAAAAACAATGGCCTTTCATGAGAGTCAGGGCATTTTTCAAAGGGTTTTTTCACTAATTCAAGCCACCGCTGGACATTTGTGTTGCCAGGTGTGAGGCAGGTTCCACCATACCATAAGAAAGATTTGCTCTCAGAATATTTCCGGTCCAATTAGAAACAGGAAATACTAGAAATCACACACACACACAAAAGTTATTCCTGGAAGATTTTCTAGTCCAGCTTTCCAGACCCCAGAGACTCTGAGTCTGAGGCTGGATAACCATCTGAACCACGGGGCTCTCATTCAAGCTCAGCCACCTCTATGCCCACCATGACTTGGTCACTCATTGCCACTCCATTGCTGCCTGCCTTCTCCGGTGCCAATTAGATTTCTTGAGCAGCTATAGAGAGGGAAAAAAAAGAAGAAAAAAAAAATGCAAAGGGTTAATAGAAATGTTATAAGCTGGAAGAAGTACAAGGCATACAAGTCTTATGTAAATGTGCAATAAAAATGAGGAAAGGGAAAAAAAATAATAACGTGAAGATGAGGGTGCTGTTTTTATTCCCAGTGTTGGCTAATAATTAGGGTGAGAATGTCATGCAATGAATTTAAAGCATCTCGTATTTGCTGTAGCCTTTGTTGCTGTTTTTACTTCCTATTGGATTAACTTCCCTTCTAACCAATACAATATTTTTAAGCAATAAAGCATTCACTCAATATTCCTTTTCATAAAACCCTCCATGGCTGTAAGAAAACATAATTGGATGTGCACTATACAGCTTGAGCTTCATAAACATTAAGTCCAACAACATGTTATAAATAATAGTGATACAGAAGATTAGCTCTATTAACCTCCTAACTGAGCTGGAAGCATTTGCCTCTTCCAGAAGAACTACTGCTCCGCAGCGCTCTGCGCACGAACTCTTTGTGTCTGCCTTTAATTTCCATTGCCACTGCCATTCCCACATCTGCCTTACAGACCTTCCATGCTTCTGGTCCCTGCTAGGTCAAAATGCACAGTGGCAGATTGGCATATTGAGCTATTAATACGTTGCTCTATGTGTTACAGATGTTGCATAAATGAACGGCGCTCTATCACTGTTCCTTGACGTGGGGGCCCTGGGGGTGGGAGGCTGAGACCCAGATCTGTCTACAACCTGCCTGCTCTGGCAGAAAAAAAAGAGCGAGAGGGAAAAAAAAGAGAGTTGCCCCTTATTGCAGAATCGCATTCCAGCTTGCAGAGTCAATTTTTCAGATGTTCTTGCTTTCCTGTTCCTTGTTCCTGCACTCAGACCTCATCTGGCCGTGGTGAAAAATGATGTGACGCAGTTTTTTATTCTGCACTTGACACCCTTATGGAAGGCAACGTGCCTCATTGATTCCAAACTCCTCAAAGGTCAAGGCACTAGGAACAAAGATTTTTTGGAAGCAGCCCAGGAAAAACTTTAAAATTGAACTCCACATACCCAGAAAAACAGAACTGTTAATTGTTACCCCTTCTGTTGCTATTAAGCTTCGTATGAACACTGAACATATGTTCCACGATCATGTACTTTTATATTAAAATGTTATTGAGTCACCAGGTGAAACGTGTATTAAGTGCACAGCTGAAAATAGACAGTAGGTTTAAATTTTGACAGCAAACAGCTGTAGGATTTCTAAAACTTAATTCAAATAATGTAATCAATAGGATATGCTACAGTTTCAAGTTTCCCCAAACAAATTTATACCAAAAAAGGATATTAATTTATTTGAGATTAGTTCAGCTAAAAGATAGATTTTTCTCTGTCACCTCCAAAGCACAGATTAAAAAAGAGAGAGAGAGAGAGAATTTGAGATGTTTTAAGAAGCACAAAAGTATTTTTGGGAGGTTTAACACACCACAAAATTAGATGCTTTTTTTTTTCCACTCTTTCTCCAGTGCAGATTAGTAATGATTACTCACTCCTATGTTTACTCATTCTGCAGCTGTACAGGTTTTGAAATGCTAATATGTGAATTATGTTCTCATTTTATCGTAGAATCAGAGAATGGGCCAAATCCAAACCAAACAGTGAGTAAGGAGAGAGCCTTAGTTGTTTGAGAGGAAACATGCAACGGAGCCATGTAACCTATCAGGGTTACCAGCCACGAAGAGAAAGTGCAAATTCATTTGAGCATCAGCTCCGTGGCTCTGGAGGAAGAGGGACAGGAGGCCAGGCTTAGGGCTGGGACAGTTTTAAGCTCCCATTGCCCACTCGTGGCTATTTCCAGTCCCTGCTGGGCTAAACAGCCTTGTTCTTCATGGCCAAACACTGCAGGTGCCGCATTCTCTCCCTGCAGGGTGCAGGGTAACTTGGAGATCCTTCCCATGGACGTGAAATCCCATGGGGACATGGGAGTCCCAGTTGTGGGGAACTCACTCACAGTTCAAATATACCTGTTTAATTAGGCTTTTTGACATGGGAAACTAGTTATTTGAAGCTGCCTACAAGGATTTCTCATAGATCCATCACTAGACTTGCTGCACATCATATAGGTGTACGTTAAATGTACTCTGTTTTGTGAATGCAGCAATTCTAGTTCCTTAGGTAGCATGCTCTATTGAAATGTACTGGTGCCCATAAGAAAGCAGTGATGTGAAAGGAGGCTCTCTGCTCTTCACTTATGGCAGTGACTCTATTTTTCTTTTTTTTCTTTTGACCTGGGGAATCTATTTGGGTATTTGGCTCATAGCAGTAAATAGGTGGATACCTCTTTATGTATCTCTTTAAGTAAGTGAAATTTCTAGAGTAACCACTCTCATTCCCCTGCTCTCCTCAGATTCTCATTGTTTCATGACAAGGCTTTTAAGAATGCAAACCCATGCCATGAGGAAAAATATTCTTATTAGAGAAAAAGGAATCAGGAATCCTGAAGTCATATTGAAATATGTTTATGTTCATTCTTTCCTTTCATTATGTAGAATTGCTCTAGATTTAACTCAACCAAACCAAAAGATTATACTGACATTTGAAAAGGAAAATTATGAAAATCTCTGGGAGTTTGTTGTAAGAAAGGCTCTTTTATACGGCTGGGTTTTGACCCAGTCTCCAAGAGGTCTCCTGTTTGATTGTATAGGTTGTATTAACATTTTAATGATTTTATTTCTCTGTGTGTATAGAAAGCTTTTTCATTGGAAACTCAGGAAATGGTCTCTCAAGATTTGGAATTTAAATTCAGTGGTTTTAGTTACTATAAAGAGAGTCTTCCCAAATTATCTTCAATTTTTGTGGATGCTGTTGAATAAATATAGAAGGATAAGCATTTCTCTGTGCAGATTGAACAACGCAGACCGTCTGTTAACACAGAGGGCTTTTTAATTTGTATTGAAAAAGTGATTACTCTGCATTGTTCTATTTGGGTGGACATGATTCTTTAGATTATTTTTTCGTTGCTGTTTTCACTGCTGGTGTTAGGAATTGCCATTAGCTGAGCTAAGAGCTAAAGTCAATGTGATTGCAAAAAACAAATAAACTTACTCATATTTACAGCTGCACTTTGGCCTTATTCATGCACAGAATAAATCCCTCTAATGCCTGTAAATCTGCATATATTTTGAGTTCTTATTTATTTATCTATTTCTTGTGTTCTTCCAGCAGTGCTATTGAGTGTTTATATGCAGGAGAGTGGCTCAGGAGGCCTGTAAGAACCTGATCTGATGCTCACCGAGGAAATCTGTTGCTGGAAGGGGTGAGAGTTCCAACCAGGGGACCCAGCCTGGGGCTGTCACTGCTTGCTGAAGGGACTGCCTAAAATAATTAATGGTTCATACTGTTGTTACTTTGGGCAGTTCTATCATTCCTTTATGATGTGGCGACTTCTTATTTTTTCCTAAATAATAATAAGAAGAAGAAAAAGGACTAAATAGTAGAGGACTGACTGGTTTTTTTGCGCCTCTCCATGCTTTAAATGGTGAATTGTTGGCTTTTGTTGATATTGGCAGTCATGTAGAAGGTGGTTGCAGAAGACAGAAAGAAAGTGTAACTTCAGGGCTTTTCACTCACAGGCAGAGTAGTTGGTTGGCTGGCCAAAACTGTCTTCACTCCTGAAAGGAAAATGTATTAGAAGAGAAATTCATCCCTTGCATATTACCAGTGCTGCTCTGCTTGGAGAGAAAACTCCATCAATACAACTCCCATAAAGGCAGATCTCTGCCAAATATCATTTGGAGATGCTGTGAATTGGCCCCTCATTAGAGATGCTGAGATTTCTCTCTCTAGAAGGGCAGCCTTCCAGCCTATGGGAATCAATAGGTTAGATGCACGTGTATGTGGGTAAAATTCAGCTTCCGGACATTATACAAGGTGGGCTGATCCAGCAAACTGCATTGAATGTTCCATCACTCCAGAGGCTTCTTGCCTGGTGCCAAATATTTCCAGTTTGAACATTTATTGTACTGTTAGGACTGTCATGTATCAACTGATAACTCAGAGACAATGTAGAAAATATATTGCTCAATACTATCCAGATACATACTTTTTTTTTTTTTTTTTTTTTTTTTTGCATATGTATACAATTAAAGATAACTAATCTGCATCATTTTTATAATGGTGTTTGGTTGATGCTTCAAAATGAAAGTAATGTCTCCCTAGATTACAGTTAGTACAACTTTTAAAGCAACTATAAAGTGACGTTCTAGAAAATACAGGCTAAATATGAGAACTACAACATCAGAATCTGTTGTTTGTTTTTCTTTTGAATATATCTCCTGGAATTAGTAAATGTATATTTACCCTCTTGTGAGCCTATGGAACAAAGATTCCCATTTCCAGGATAGATGGCCCAGAAAGGCAGCAGGAACTGAGAGCAATTTGGGAACATGATCTCGGAGCTACCATAGAACAGACAGTTTTTAATATTGAAACAAAGTGCAGACAGTTATCTGCAAACCAGTGGTATAAAACCAGCTAAACAGTGGGTATATAGGCGCACTGAGCTGCACTGAGCATAACTGTGTGGCAAAGGGTAAAAGGTGATTTGCACTAAGAAATTAAAAAGGCCTGTTGAAATATTAAGCTGTTCTGTGAAGGGTAATATCCTAAACGTGGAGAGTTCATGCATAGCGGAGCCCAGCTACAGGAATTGCCACAGGGACTGGGCAGCATCAGCTCAATTCAGCCCACAAAGTTTGGTCTGGAGAGAAGCGATGCTGATTCCACCTGCAGCGGTGGCTCCGAACAACGCACAGACTGATGAGGGTTTGGATTTCTCATGCCGCTTTGCATATCAAGCCGAGCTGCTTAGAACTGCATTTAGAACTTTAAATGGGGAGATTGATTTTCTGATGAAGTCCGGGGGGACATTTCTCAGCCGAGTTAAATGAAAAGGAAATAAATTTGGAGCAAATGAATTTGTGAAGGAGGCTTGTTTGCCTTTTCCCTCCCCCCATTTGTTTTATAATTTTCCTTGTTTCCTGTAGCCCTTATGAACCACCACCTAAATGCATGCGAAGCAGCTCTCTGTCATCTCCCACAGCCAGGGGTGGGTGCAGGGCAGTGCCCAGTGCACTGCTGCAAAATGAAGTACTGACTGCAAATGCCTGGTGCTCCTCGTCTCGCTCTCTCGGTGCTGGAAGTGTCTATGGATGAAGCCCTTTCTAGCAGCTCCCATAACAACAACCACTGGCTGGGTGAGGAGATTAAAGCGGGAGAAAAGGAGGAATAAAAACAGCAGACCTGGGAATATATGCCATTAAGCATTCTATTGTACTTGCCCCAAAATGATATTCTTGGGAATTTACTCAACATTTTATTACTCACTGTATTTAAAAATATATACTTCATCCAACTCTTCTTTACACAGTGGTGCTGCTAAACATTTAGCATATTTTATGTGTTCAAATAAACTGGAGAGCGTGGCTTGCAATGCTAAAGAAAAGGTAGCAATTTACTGGCAGAACTCTATTTCACACTTGTAACTTTTGCACAGAGCTTGACATTGTTCTCTTTACTAATTGTAAGCCTAATAACTTGTCCAAAGAACACAGAAACCTGATTTCATGTCTGTGCTAAGAATGAAAGCAAGTGGCTGAGAATGTCACAAGTGGCCACAGTCAAGGAGAGTAGAGTGGAAAGGTACAATTAAAGAATTTTCAGGATCTAATGAAAAATGGCTAAAAATCATGCAGTTGCCCACTGTGCAGTCCAGTGCTGGCTACAGGGGAGGGAGAGGGGTGAAACAGTTTACCATGAGGTAACCTCCATGGCCCTTCTGATGGGAGATGCCTTCATCAGGAGCCCCCAGAATGTCCCTCAGGCTCCAGGTCCAGCAGCTATGTCCCCTTCAGCAAGAATTTTCAGGGGGGCTTTCCTCCTCCAGTAGAAAATTTGAGGACAGAAAAGTGTATGTCATTGCTTCCTTTAAAAGTCATCATTGATGAGTGCACATTTTAATGTTCTTTAAAAAAAAAAAAATGGGGTGAGAAGTCATCTGCCTCCCATAGTCATTTACCTGATACAGGTTTGGCTGAGCTCTTCCAAATGGGTTTATCAGCCACTCCACAGTTTATGCTGGAATGCAAAAAAATGCTGCTTTTGGGGCTGGTCGCTGCTTGGAGCAATGTTCATTCTGCCCAAGCCTGGAAAAGAGGAACCCTGTGGCTACCCTTACAGGCCAGACCTGGTGTCCCATCAGGCACACTCGCATCTGCCGCAGACTTAGACTGCAGCCCAAACCATCTGAGCCAAGCCAGAATAGTTAAACTTGTCGCCATCTCAGAATTAGATAAGTGAATTTAATCCTGGGCTGTCAGCTCAAATTTTCCCCACAGTTTCACGGAACAATCTTATTTTCCCATAGGAAAAATACATGGGCTTCTAGCGAAGTTTACTAAGGAGTTATTTTGTTTGCCTTTGCGAGACAATCAACAAACCAAATTATGTAGGCTTCTTTTTAGTTGTGAAACTTCTTCCTATGATGCATTCTCTAGCTCCACACAAGTAGGGTCATCTAGAGTGAAATTCTAGGATTTGCAGGCCTTGTCCTTCAAATGCTGTGAGATCTCCATATATGTTGTAAGCTAACCACTTCAACTAAATGCTGTTATTGTTGTTGTAAATTAGGATGAGTCTAGCAGACAACCCACAGACACAAAGGGAATCTTTCCATGGACTTCATTTAGTGTTGGCTCCACACCAGTGAGGGGACACACATGAGGTTCACTTATCAACCCGAAAGGAAGAGGGAGGCCAAAAGGAAAAATTCTTAAGTTAGATTTTGTCGTACAGCTCATCTTAGAGCTGGGGACTGTGGTTAGACACTGAAAAACCACACCACTGCAAAAGGTTGAGAAAATAAAGCCATAAACCACATGCATGACTTTTCCCCCCTTGTATAGACTGGTTAAAGTCTCCGGTAGCAGAGTTGACTTTTATGGTGGAAGGATCTACACCGTCAGCATGAATGCATACTGAAGCATGGTAGGTGAGTTTCTATCCACACTGTAGAGCACAGCAAGAATTTTGCTTGCTGAAAGGCTGCTAGCAACGCTGCACTATGGTGGGTATTGCCTTGAACTGCTGTAGGATGGATGATGTGTCAGCTGAGAGCTCTTCTCCGGCTGATGGAGGTTGCCTTCAGTGGCTTTTTCCTCTTTTTCTTGCAAAAATGAACATGGCCCTCAATCAGACCACATCACCTCCTTCACAGCAGTGTCAGATAGTCCTTGGTGGTGTGGGAGGGACTGCCTGGTGTCTGGTGTTTGCCTACAAGTATTCAGTATTCTCTTACTGTGAAAGATGTGCTGTTTTCAGAGGTGCAGGTTTTCTCTGTGGAAATAGATAAATAAAGACAGAAATAAGCATTCAGAAGAGCTCAAGGAATTTCCATGCAACCAACCACTTTCTCTTACAGTAGACAGAAACTTTTACAGCTGCCTGAGGGACTTAGTGGCCTTTATGTTGTATTGCACACATCAGCAGCTGTAACAGGGAAACAAAGATCTCTGTCCTGTGAAACTTCCTACAGGTGCTTTTGAAAAGCAGCATAACAACAATCTGATTTTACAAGGACAACTCATATTAGCAAGACTTCAGGGCTGACTGTGAGTTTGCCCTGCCTGGTGGCAACACCACCCACCAAACTGCATTTTGGACCCTCTGGCATCAGCTAACTGTAGAAACTTCATTCTTAGCACATCTGTCACTATTTTATCATCTTAAAAAATAATTCCATGCTTTGTAACTGAGCGACGCTATAAAATCACATTTCCTTTCATAGCATGCCACTAAGTCACCCAAGGGCTGACTTTAATTAAGCACAAGGTCAGAAATGCAATTATATACGAAGGTAGGTGCAAGACAGGGAGCAGAGATGCAGGAGCTCCTTGCACGCCTCGGTGCTGGAGGTGAGCAGCGGGTTGCGGCAGGCAGGCAGCCATGCTGGGGGGAGTGCTAGAGAAATCCCCGAGGCTGTCGGGGCACTCATGCTGTAAAGGAGCTGAAGTTACAGGAAGACAAAAACTCCTGATACGGTGTTTTGAGCCCATCACACATCAGCTTCCTCAGGCTGGTGCACTGCTCTGGTTTGCCAAATCAGGCACCAAATATCAGAACCAAAACACCCTAATTGCTTTCTGGGGAAGCAAGCAGAAGGGAACCAGAAGGTACAACGGCAAAAATCTTGTGCTATCTTTATTAAAACAAGTTACAAAATTACCTGTGTTGCATGCATGGGAAGAGTTTTTGACATATTCAAAGATGAGCATATGTTAAAATAATCATCTGGAAATAAAAACGCTCAGAATATCAGAAAAGTCACTCGCATCGTAAATTATTGCTTCTGAGCAACTCTGAGAAAACTGCAATCCAGAAAGTAACTTTTCAGTATTGATACATAAACCTGAGGATTTTTTTTTCCCCTATTAAAAATAATCACATCTGATAATGAACAAAATTAACTGCAAAAGAAACCCTCCATAATTCTTGAATTTAGCAACGGGCTCGTATTTTTCCCTTCACAGATGTTACAATACGGGTGTCAACACTTTTATTTCTTTGTCCGTAGGTTGAAAATTATGACTGCTTCATAAATTGCTAACGTGCTCGGAAGGCGCGGGCCCAGCTGCAGTGCACATGAGTTCAGGCTCCTGCCCGGGCCTCATGTTTCACCATGACCTCAGTTTCCTGTGCTGAATGGGAACCAACGCGAGTGAGCACTTGTAAAACTGTTTTTGAAGAGTGAAGTTATGAAGAGGTGCTGCAGTGTCAAACATCTGTTTCATCCATTACACTCAAATGGCAGCAGCGGCTGTACAGTAGGGCAAGAGCCGCCAATAAATTAAAAGCCTCTCGTGGCCACGTTCTCCTCACTCTCTTGAGCTGCCCGGCTCTTGTGCCAGTTTGAATCATGGAAGGAAGATGCTAAATAAGTAAGTGAACATTTTGCTTGTTCTGAGATAGCTCCTCTCTACACTGATTAGGAGGATTCTTTTGTGCAATCGTAGGATTGTTTTTAGGATTGGCGAATTAGAGTCCTGCTGGTCCATTCATGTTTGGAAATGTTCACGGCTGATAGGGGGATTTCAGCCTACTTCAGTAAATAATTAAGGTTTCAGTATCACTTAAAATACTAGCAACAGAAAATAAGTAACATTCTTTTTAGAGAACCGTGCTGATAACAGACATGTAAGTACTGAAACTCTGTATTTATGATTTCTGGAACACTGCGGTTAGTTGCACTAACATATGTCCTGTATCTGCACTGCATATCTCTCATTGAAACTGGTGCATTAATTACCCAAGGAAAAATACATGCTAGTGCAATAGGACAGTTGTTCCTTGTGATAAAAAATAAATTGTATTCCAGACAATATATCTTATGCAAAATAAGCAGTTTATTTCTAGAACAGAGATCTATTTATAGGTTTGGTGGGGGTGGGGGTCTGGGAACTAAAATAACAAGATAGGAATTCTGAGAAAACATTAACAAGCTGTGAAACTGATCAACTCGGGGTTTGAGGTTGGGATTCTGTTGGGATAAGTCACATTCACCACCTCACATCTCTGCATCAGAAAGCTTGGATCTGCTGGGCTGTGGCATGGCATTGGATGGTGTGGTCCCACCTGTCCAGACACTTTTACTGATGTGCACATCTAGTTTGGTTCCCTGATCTTTCAGATATCTCACTGCCCTCTCATTAACTCAGACGTCCCCTATATCTACGAAGAAAATTTTAAAGTGATGAACAAAACAGTATAACAGCATATTAAAACACTTCCAGGTGGTTTAAGAAGAGAATGGAGAGTCTACTCATCCCTGTTTGGCCTGGACCCATTGTGATAAGGAAAAAAGCTGCTTTTGAGCTTTGTTAAAGACACCAGGATAGATAGCTAGCATGTCCACATGAGCCAATGTGAATTCTTTCCAAGATACTTTTACCTTCCAGATGTTTGGTTTATTTTCATATCACCCCCCTCTAATTACGTCAGGCTTAACAGCATGCTAAACTGCCCACATTGCCCTCAGTCATAAAAGGACCACCACTCCACCACCTTCCTTCCTCTCAGCATACCCTGCACAGGCAGATGAACATGCAGAGAAATGACAGGAGTGGCAGCAAAACACTGTTTTCTAGTGGGAATTGGTATAGGTTCCTTAACCCCTAGCAGAGACCTAGCCCCTGTCTCACCACAAAGTGCTCTGTTCTGTCTTGGGCAGTGCAGCTTCCTGACGCAACGCGATGCTGGAAGAAGGAAAACTGTTAAAAGATTCCCAGGTAGTGGCCAAAATACCCCCATAACCCACCCCAAAAAAATGTTTCATAATGAAGTACCATGTTCATATGCCCTTGAGGCCGAGAAGGCAGAGCAGAGAACTAATTTCAACTTAATACATGGTAAGGTGTCTACAATTCAGGCAGCTGTTCTAGTTTGCTGGTGAAGACGGCCAACGAAGAAAACATTTCAGTCATTGAACTTTTCCATAAGTTGTGCCTTCATGATGCATACAGATTAAAGACTTGCTGTCATATTCTGTACCACGAGAGACAGAGATAGCAAAAAATGCAAGCATATCTTTAATTTTTTTTAGGGATTTGCACATCTTCCTTTGGTGCAAACTGGAATCGTTCCACTGGCTGGATGGTTTGACTAAGAATCCTGTAAAGGAGCATGTAAAAGGCAAATATAATGCAAAATACAAAACTAGAAATTCTTGGCAGTTGGGGATTTGTGTTGGCCAAATGAGGAGACTGCATCCCAGAATCTCTGCTTGGAAAGGATATGAAGTCATTGTTCAAATGTGCACATAAACTGGATCGACAGGGATAAGATTAAAAAAATTTACAGAGTTCAATCTCATAAAACTATCAATTATATGGGTCTGTTTGTGTCCATTTCTGTGAATTTTTCTGTAGAACAAATGTTTTTCTTCACTCCTGGGTTGACCATGGAGCTGGCATAAAAAGTGGTATGCTACTATAAACAAGAAGCCAAGGATTTGCTTAGCAAACATGTTGTGGTTTCATTCACAGTGCAGTTATCGCAGGAGAAATGAGGTTGGCTGCTATGAAATAGGTGCATGAATCAAGAGTTTATGGATCCATCTGCCATTTTGCAGATGAAACCTTTTGCTGTTCTTTGAAAGCAATATTTTGAGTGTTCAGAAACTGGATTTTCTTCTGGGACCATACAGCAAGTCTGCCTTTATAGAATTAAATTCAATTTCAGTTTGAGGTCTTAAAGCTAGATGAGATAAATGCGGACTGAACTGTGCTCTTGACGAAGCTGCTTTTGCACTTTGAAAGGGAAATAAACCAATTTTGTGTCTCACGTTTCTCTGTTTACCCAGCACAAACTTAAAAGAATACCACAACTGAAAGATTGTAAAGGTTCTCCTGTGGAAATCTCATATTCCTCCTCCTGTATTTGCTGAGGTTGGACATCATGCACTGCTTACCAGTCAGCGTGCAACATTCCTGCTGCTGTGGGAACGGAGCTTGTGAGCAGCTGAATGCCATTAATTTTAGTATAAATCACTGTGATGTGTAGGATGTGTAGGATGGGGTACAGTCTACATCTCCTCTTCTTTCTCTGCTTTCTGAGTGACCTCACTTAATTTTCTGGAAAGGAGGGAGTCTAAGGATGCAGCTCTGTGCTTGCTGCAGGTTCAGTGTTCACTTGACCTGCTGTGCTGATGCAACGTCTCCGAGTTGGTCTGGCCCTAGGCTCTCTTCTCTGCTAGGGAAAATAAAATAATAAAACACACGTTTCCAAGTGGATCATGGTGGTGTTTGTAATGTCACATTTCACTCTAGCCCCAGCAGCACTGTTGGACCTTGTTAAAGCAAATTTACAATTGCCTGCTTCCTTAAAGTATTAAATCCAGCGATTCCTTCTGGCTCGTTTCTCATGGTAAGCCTTATGAATGTGTTCAGAAATTTCAAATAGTAAAACAGTCAAATAAAAGAAGTTTGTGTATGTGGAGAAGTCTGTTTGCCTTAGTCTGCTGATGAATAACCCCATTCCCTCCAGCCTACTGTTGTACTGGATAGCTGAATCTGGGGGAGAAGGTGGAGGTTAATGGTGATGGATAGCCAACGTTCCTTCCAGTATGGTGTGTTTCTAACACAAAACATTTAACTGTACTGGAATATGGTTTCCATGATCTGTAAGAAGTGGTAGTGGGCAAACCTCAAAAGGTAGAATGGTTTTGTTGCCTGAACTATGTTCCTTAAAAAAAAAATACTCCAATGTTGCCCAGTTGAACTTCTTCACTGTGCCAAATTGGGTTAGAAACCCATGAGAACGTATCTCCTGTGAGATTTCTGGTGCTTCCTGTCTCGGCTCCTGTTGTAAATGTCACAAGCACTTACAGAGCTTTTCATGTGGTATTTGAACACGCCGGCTGCCACGCTCGGTCAGGTCCAGTGGCAGAGAGATGCTCAAAAGCAGAAACCACTGAAGAGGATGAAAAGAAACAGAGTGGTTCTGTGTAAAAGTTGGTTTATTTATTGTTTAATTTGCTTTCTTTTTCTTTTTCTTTTTTTTTATCCCCCTATTAAACTGTTATATAATCTGGATTTGAAAGTTTAGAGGCAATACCACTGTTTAAATTTCACTTTTTCTATTTATCCTTTGCCAAAAGCCTGGATACGAAAGATAACAGCGCTGCTGCTGATGGTGCACAGCTTGGTGTGACCAAAGGTGGGCACAGAGGTTGGGTCTAATGGTGACATCCTGCAGATGGATACAAAAGACAGGATAAGTTGACTTCTGTCCCATTCCTGTGATTGTACATGTGGTATTTTGTGCAACCAACACCAACGTCGGGTTGGTGCAGTCAGAGGAGCCTCCAGCCAAAGGGAACAGTAGCAACCGATCTGATTCAGTGAATGTCTTGCAGTTTCCCATTCATTACTTGAAGGCTTGACAAGTTATGGAAAAGCATTTTAATTAACAACTCACGTACTTTAAAACAAAAATCAATAAGGTGCACATATTTCCTTAAGTGATGTCCAGAGTTTCCCTCTGAAGTTACAGTTTGACAGATTTCCATTACGTTTATGGGCTTGAGATGCTGTGATGGTGTTTTAATATGAAGAATTAATAAAAGATATATGAACTTATATTTATATAACCCAGTACAAAGGGGTCAGTGCGTTTCCCACTCTAATTTTCTTCACAATTTAGATTTAAATGAATTTGATTCTTCAAGGAAAAGCATAACGACATAAAGACATAACCCCACACCGACTCCCACCACCCACAAACTCTCACACACACACGAAGGAAAAGGGAAGAGAAAAAAAAGAGGACGATGAAAAATGCAGACTATCTTAATTTGTATTGGCTTTATTATTCTCTAGATAAAAGGCTACTCAACATAAAATGAGGACTCCAAGTTCAAACTTTTAAAGAATTCACATATTTACATCAATTTTTAAAAGGTTTTATAACTAATGAACTCAGATTTCTTTTGGCATGGCATAAAATCCATTTGTACAGTTTTTAATTAAGAATGCAGCCTACGCAATTAAAATTAAGGGTAGAGACTTCATCAGATGTCCTGTGAGAACCCCAGTCGAAAAAATTATGTTAATGCTGTATGTCCTAAAAGCATTCTCTGAATGTTGGAAACGCTTTATGAGGAATTATTTCTGCTATACAATAAGGATTTATTTAAAGTTGAAAATTAGCAGCTTTTAATTTTGGCGTGTTAGGACCTTGTTTATCACTAATTGCTTTGGCATTTGCTATGTGCTCTCAGCTCAGATAGGATCATTTAAAACTGCATTTTCTGGAAAATACATACATGT
The DNA here is from genome assembly GCF_026119805.1 of Tympanuchus pallidicinctus. NCBI lineage: Eukaryota > Metazoa > Chordata > Aves > Galliformes > Phasianidae > Tympanuchus > Tympanuchus pallidicinctus. The sequence continues at coordinate 1,754,734 of NW_026294679.1, forward strand.
GCATGAACATATACATATAGAGAGAGAGACACCGAGACGCATCCGATCTATAATGCAAATAATGCACACGTAGTCAAGGGAATTTCTAATGCGAATTTTAATATTTAAACTAACAAGTGCCATTATTGGGAATATTAAGCCACTTCTTTGTTGAAATGATTAAAATTACATTGGAAATAATGAACAAAATGGACCTGTAAAAATATAAATAACTAATCTCAAACTTGCCTTCGGTTGTATAAGAAAGTGAAGTTTAATGTAGTTGAAAGATGCTAAGTGAATACCCTAGGATACAAGTTTATCTTTAGGACTAGTAGTGCAGCACGATCGATAATGGGGCAGCTTTTCCCATTTCCAGAACTCTCCAGTTAAGCCTGGCAACCACTCCTCTTGTTGCAACTGTTAGGGGGCTTTTCAGTGCAGGAGGCACACAAGGAGGAATACAGACAGTGAGCCCAGAGCATGTGCAAACAAGATGATACCAAGACAAAACAAAAAGACGTGATCTGCTGCTATGCTGAACACTTTCTTCACACTTAGTGCAGGGATTTTCCTTTTTTTCTTATTCTTTCTCCTACTTTTTTTCAGCATAGCTTAATGTAATAAAAATGTTTTATATTTAGAAGAGTAACAAGGGAGCTGAGGCTTAGTTTTGGAAGGCAAGCCAAATTTCATAAGGATTTTAAAGTGTAGAATAAGGAGGTTTGGCTCACAGGAGAAGTCGTTTCTAAGCCAAAGACCTGACATGAAGAAATGTGCAAAGAGGCAAAAGAATGACAGGTTTGGGGGAGGAAAGCAAGCGATGGTGGTGACGGCAGTGAACCAGGCAGGAAGGAGTGTGGGATGTAATGGCCACAATTCACCCTGAGCTGTAGGACAGGCAGGGGAGACCTCAGAGGATGTGATGTCCCATGAACAGTTCTCTATAACTGAAAGAAAAAAAAACAAAAAACTTATTAAGTCTGGATCCCATGAATTTTAGCAATTGTATTCAATTGTTTTTAAGCAAAGAAATAGTGCAGAACAAGGTGCTTTTCACTCAGTAGCAAGGCCACCAAAATTCAGCTGCAATTCTCATCTTGACGAGCTTTTGTTCTTCGATCTGTTACTTACAGGTGCTAGAACTCATTAAAAATAATTAATAAAAAAAATAAACAAAACAATTTTCATCTTTGGCTTCACTAGCAGTCATTAGTCAAAATGAAGAAAAACATGCCCACCACTGAGTTATAGAGGGCACTTATCTTTAGAGAGGCTAGTCAGCTGTTCCCAGCTACATCATAAATAGCAAAATGCTTACTGTGCATCCACTAAGGAGGTGATTCTCAACTAATTTACATTGGTCTTACATTGCTTTAATTTTTTTTTGGTTTGTTTTCAGTGGAGCTGCTTGAGATTTACATTCTTAAAAACCAGAGCAGAATCGGACCCTCAGATAGATGTGTATGGCCAAAGATAACATACTGGCCACAAGCCTCATTTTTGTTCTTTCCTCCACCCACAAACCAATAAAATTACAGAAATCCTGAGCCTGAGAGGCCTCCAGATCTGGGCCAAAAATAAATACAAAAATACAATAAAATTTTAATGTGGGGGCCTTGTGCAATCCTTAGCTAGTACAATATTTAAGTGTATGAACAAAAGGTGAAACAGCAGCCAAGAAATACATTTCACCTATAATTCTACTGAACGTAGGAAGAAAGACCAAAGAAAAGGAGGAATAACCATTCCATAAAATGATAGTAATACCCAGGAACTTTAAAATGCCCATAAAATTACAGTACTAAATTATTAGTGCCAATGCTAGATATGCTTTGAGTTTGTTAGAAGCATTTGATGAAAGGCTGTCAAGAGTTTCTAAATGAGTGGAATAAAGTGAGACTAAGGGAAAAGAATAGTTTGAAATACTAAGAGCAACAAGCCTGATCTCCAGCATCATCTCTGGAGAGCCAAATGAGGCACAGCTCTATCCCCAGGACTTTGTCACAGCAATGTCAAGGAGCTCCCATGATGATGTTTGTGTGATGTTTGATATCCTACTGTGGCCTCTCCAGAGGACTTTGCTGGGGGCCTCCTTCTCAGGTCCAATCAAAGTGGAGCCATTGCTGAATCAATGCCCACAAAAAGGAAATCCCCTTGCCATCCACCCAGAAGTTCAAAGAGTAGCAAATTTTGAATGAATTAATCTATCTTGAGCCGTCAAACCCAGACAAACAAAACAAAGCAAAAAAAAAACAAACAACCAAGCCAAACCAAAGCAAACCGAAGCAAGTCAAACCAAAGAAAACCAAATCAAACCAATCCAAACCAAAACAAGAAAAAGCAAGCCAACCTAAAGCAAACTGAAGCAAGCCAAGGCAAACCAAATTAAACCAAAGCAGTAGGGAAGGCCCAACATCAAGCAGTCCTGCACTCTCACTCCAAAAGCCTGTATGCTTTCTCCTTCAGGCATTCCCAGCTTGCCCAAATCTAGATGAATCTGTGAGACTTTAAGAAAAACAGTACCACAGTACAGAAAAGCCTGGGGTAGGTAAGGAAAATGCAAAAGTAGGTCTTTTTTCTTCTAATTAAGACTCCAAGTGTTGTCACTAAGCTGGAGGTATTACAGGGGCCAGTTCAGTTTCTCTGGAGGAAGGCAGGGGCAGGGCTGCTGTAACTTCGAGACAGTACCCTACAAAACTGTAACAGTCAGAGCTTATGCCAGAAATATATAGAACTTCTTTTAACGTAATAACTTATAATTTATACAGCTGGATGATCTAGACTGACTCTTCTTAAGCTCTCACCCTTCTTTGGCTATATACCAAAGCCTGTGTTTTGCTTCAGTACAATTTTAAGCAGATGCTTAAGGCTAAGCACGTCAAGATCTTGTTGACAGAAGAACATGAATTACTGTAGTCCAATGATGAGAATATTCAAATTTTATGTTGGTCCACAGCCTTATTGTTTAAAGACTCATACAGAAACTACACCCCCTAGAAGAGGCCCTTTCTGCCATGAGTGATGGCTTTTAATTTTAGAGCTGCTGGACAGCCAAGAAGAGCACTACATTGGTATTTGTCTATTATATCAGATTTACCTTTGGATTTCTGACCACATGTGCGTTATTTCTTTGGCCTATGCCTCATGTCTCCAATCGTAAAAGATGGAAAATGGACTTGCACCACCAGAAAAAGTACTGGGAGAGCTGAAGAGAGCAGTTTGGTGCAAGCACCTGGTATTATTATCTCTTCTTCAGCTTCAGGTGGCACTTTTTTTCTGGTTTATTGGGTAATCGATAAATCCTCAGGCAGAAATAGAGAAATGAAAATGCAGTTGGTAGACAAGTTTTTTTCTTGGTTCGTTTTCCTACGTTTAGCTTATAATCTGTGTAGGAAAGTAAATGTACTGTCAAAACCATAGGGGCTGGGGAAGCAGTGAGTGCTAAAGGTGAGCCCGCACCCCCTCGACAAAGACGTAGTGCAGACGGAGCAGTCATGGCTGCGCACTGTGCCATCAATTCCCCCAAACCATGACCTGGAGAAATCACCTTCGAGCTGACAGGGGCTTAGGCAATATTTCAGAATCTGGTCAAGATTTTACAACACCAGATACTGTTTCATTCTCCGGGCTTTTTCTGACCAAAGAATTTTGAACTAGGGCAAACTGTCAAGTATGCAGCGGTTTTGTAAAGCAGACTGCAAGCCAAAGAAAACCCGGCCAAGAACACCACATTTATTGATAACGGCCCTGCATGGCAGCAACGAGATGGGCAAACGAGCAGAGGCTGGTAGGGCCAGGAGATGAGTATCTGTGGGGCACGGCTGTGTCACCATGCCCTATAGTCACTCACTGCCTTCAGAAAGCGGCTGTTGCTTGCTGTAAAAACGTAAATCAGCACAGATGCAAGTTTGCTTGAAGACTTTTCCCATGCTGGAGTGTTTTCGTGTTTCCTGCCAAAGACTGTGTTGCAACCTTTGGCATGTGAGTGTTGTAAGGTTGTTTTTTTTATACAACTTCATGATAATCAGGAGCCAGAGCTCATATTGTAGCAATCTTGTGGCACTTCGAGTTCAGCCATTCAGCAAAAGTTATGTATTTCTTAAATGAAATGCCTCTATTTTTCTTAATTGTTTCTGACATTTCACCCATTATTTCCTGAGCCTCCTCAAAGGACATGAATAGCTTGTAATTCTCTTGCAAAAGCAAGTGTGAGAGGCAGAAATATAAACACCATGGTATTGCTATAAGCCAGTTCTCGAAATATGGATGGAGGGCCACAGAAATCGAAGCCATAGACAGAGATCAAAACTCTGTCTCCGATATGGTTGGGGTGGCAACTAAAAGAGTTGGGCTGATTTCTCCTCTTCCAGATATCCAGAACTAAACATCAGGAGCAATTAAAAAATTGAGGTCTTTTGTAAATTACTCCCAGAAGAAATCTCGGAAATCTTTCATTTTAGTCATTTCGGTTCGCTGAACCATGAAGCCATTATGAACGAACAAAAAATACGAGAGAGAAAATTGAAATACAACAGTAATTAACAATATGAATATATCAAAATATACCCAACCAGAGGGATGTGGCCACCAGAGCCCATCACCCCACTGCCTGGTAGGGCACTGCTGGTTTCTGACGTTTTCCCCCAGAAGTGACAACTTTCAGTCAACAGAGTGGATTCACAATTTCTGCCTTTCCCCAAGCCCTAGCAGCCGGAGGCAAGGTGTCCACCTTGTTTACCTTAGAATAATAATTAATAATTCTTATTTTAGGACCTTCCTTTCCGTTGCCACATGCTAAATGTCAACAAAGGATTACAGGAAAAATCATTGAAAATGTGCAGCTATCACAAATAGAGATTTCCCTATGGGTTCTCTAATACTTTACAGACAAATGTTAAAGATTTATTGCACATGAACATCAAACATGGTTTTACTACAGTTCTCATTTGGATCAAATTGACACATTTTACATTCATTTTAGCCTAATGAGATTCTTTCACTACACATTATATTCCGAGTGACCTCATACATTAAATTTGTGGCATGGAACAAACCCACTGATATAACAAAGCCCATTTCTTACCAACTTTTGGATTTTTTAAGGAAGGAAAGAAGTAGTTTAACAAAGTCATCTCCAGAGCACTCATTTACTAATTGCTGTGCAAGGAAAAGTAGCTGAAGAACTGCACAGACTATCAAGTTATGCCAAATTTTCATTTTCGGTGTTCACAGTTCAATGTCTTTTGAACTTTACAATCCGAATACCCCCCAGTTTGAACATAGCCCTCATTTTTAAATTTACATGTGAAAAATGAATGAGTTTCTGCTCACAGGCAGAGTTCCCTGGAGAATTCTTCCTCTGGTGCTCAGAGTCAGGCCCCAACGTCTGGCCCAATCCCGGCTGCTGGGCTCTGACTTCTGAAGGCAGCTCACTGCAGAAACCTCCCCGGCAGCTTTGCACAATGCAGTGTTTACTTTTGCACACAATTAAGTGTTTTTATTTTTTATTTTTTTAATTTTTTAAATAAGAAAAGAAAAGAATCCCTCCCAGAAAGTAATATTTTTTGGCTTATCAAAGTGTTTAGTACGGGAATGTAAGTTTTTAACACCGCACTGTAACGCTGTACCAGGAGAAGGTAGCAGATGACCTTGAAAGGAGGTGAAAGGAAACTAGAAAATGTTAATTAAAATTATTAGTGCTGTTTGAGGTGCTTATCTTGTTTACTGCTAAGGTGTTGCTCCCTTCTGCATAATTAGGGGTAATTTTACTTACTTTCAAGTCTGTAATTTTAAATATCACAAAGTTTTATCTTCCAGCAAGAAGTAATTCATTATTGGTTTGTATGTAACTGCTTGATGTTTTAATCAATATATGCAACTTCCACAAAGTCTGTTAGAATTTGTCAAGAGGTTTTATACATCTTTTATAGTGTAGGATTAGGCATGGTATACGAAGCTGAAATCCCATTTAGTAATGAAATTTAAACATAATTCTGTGTTTATGATGTGAAGATATATTTTTACTTGATCTGTCCTTTTACATTTCCCTTTATCCATGATTATTGGAGGACAATGATATCTGGAAAACAAACCAGAGTGAAGTTAAATCCATTTGAACACAAAGAGTTACTGTCAGTTAATCCTAATAGAGACAATACCGATTTTTTAACTAAACTGCTTAAGAAATGAATATGTCTTGCATGCTTTCAATTTGTTTTAAATCCTAATATGTGGAGCTCTTTGCTGTTGTCTAATATTTGCATAAAATATTTAATCTTGTACTTTAAATTAATGATATTAAAGGTCTAAATGTTTGAAAAATGTTGTTGTCAGAACAATGTAATCTTTTCTCTCCAGACTTCTTCATACAATTGTGGTGCCCTTATCCTAATATACTTGTAACCTTCCTCTGCATTGTCCTGTGCTGAATGTACTCTGCCAGGACTTTCTTAATGCAGAGATTTCTCTATTTTGTAATGTGAAGTGGTGGGGCAAGGAAGCTCCTCCACTTGTCGGGAGGTGTGGCAGAAGGAATGAGACCCCAAAGTGGGCTGTGAGAGGAAGGGTCACGAATAGGGTTTCTGGGTCAGTGGATGATCACTCCCACTCCTGGGTACTTCCCCTGGCATGGGCATGGGGCACTTTCAATCTTGCCTGCTCTAGCGGTTGCGATAGAAGCATCACTGCTCTTTTATCTTCAGCAGAGCACTTAATGACATGCAGGGTACTTGAAGCCCTGTAATTTTTTAACCACTGGCATAGTAGGTAGAAAGAAACATACCATTGCCATGAGGCTCTAATTAAACTGTAAAAAAAAAACAAAAACAACTGGAAAATGTCTTCAGGAGTACATATTAAAATAGGCAAGCATCTTCAATTCGTTTTCTTAAATGTATTGAATATTGAGCGAGTTGAAAGTTTGCTGGCTTAATATAATAACAACTTAATACTCAAGCTGTGTAAGGGAATATACCCTCTTTTGTTGTGTGTGTGTCTCGTGAGCCGCCTGTGCCTACAGGTGGGTTGTGCTGAATTGATGCCGTTGGAGCACTAATTAATGAAGGTAGTCAAAGCTGCTGTGTCAAAGCTGCTCGGACAGATCTCGCTTGCTCCTCTCCTCCTCGAAGCATTGCTGTTTCAGAAGCAGGGCTACAGCATAGCAGCCAGGTTGGGAGAAAAAAAAAGAATTAATTCAGCTTGGAGAAACAATAGAAGAGGAAGGCAGTAAGGCAAAGAGGCACATGAAGAATCTCAAGAGCAGAAGACAGCAATATTTTCAGGGATTTATGTGGCACTAAAAGGGATGTATTATGGCAAGTAGATGAAAGGACATATTATACTGCCATATTTGATGCATGGCCACATAATCACACTAAACTGAATTTTGAATAAGAATGGAAGAAGATTCCTGTAGTCGATTGGAACTACAGGGAGAATTTAAATAGTAGACCTAATAATCTGAGGAGCTGCTTTCCTCGGGAGTTAACATCTGTACTCCTGAGGAGGAGAGACATGGAGAATTTAACTGCAAGAGCTGTCAGAATTTCTCTGGTTTTACGGAATATTATATTAGAATCCAAGCCCCAGCCACAGGCTGCTGTAAGGGGAAGAGGCTGCTCCCACCTGCGTCCTGCATGACCCTGCTCTTCCTCTGAATGCCTCCCAGCCAAATGATGGTGGCAGCCAAGCATTGACTTTGAGTCTTCTTGGCTTGCCCAAGGAAGACTGAAATCTCCAAGCACAACACCAAGCTTCATGAGTTTCACCTACCTTGTCCCCAAATCCGTACCAAATCCTGAACCTCCTATGGCTACCCATTTCCCAGTCCAGTGCCTGAGAAAAGCATATGAACCAGAGCAGAGCTCTAAAGAAACCTGTTCCAAGTCTCATGTTTGTAACAAGCCTCTGAACCTGGGCAGTTTGGGGCTGGTTGTTCCAAACATTTCAAACAGTTCCAGTGACATCTAGTGGGGAGGAAACCCCTGTGAACGGCTCTAGCCTTACGGAAAAATCCCATTATCCTTTATTTTCTTTTAACCCACTGGGCAATAGTTTCCTACTGAAAAAAAAAACAACAAAAAAAAAGAAACAACAACAACAACAAAAAAAAAAACAACCAAAAACCAATTCAGCTGTGGTTTGTGTGCCATACACCATGATTGAAAAATAGTTTCATAGTCCACTGAGAATTTCTCCTTTCTGGAAACAGTTCATGTATTAAGGACCATTTGGAATTTTCTCTGGGACATTCCACTAGGTCTAAAATAAGCTCACAGAAGAAGGTCACAAAGTCTTAAGAAAAAAATATATAACACAACACCTCTTGGAAATTCAAATTACTCAGAAAACAAAAATAAAAAACTCAGCCCAACTGTTGCTATCCTATTAAATATAAATGTAACTAAAGATAGTTAAAGAGATGTAGTTTGGAAGCAAAATCACGTCATCCATCCTCCCTTCCATCTCACACTGTCCCCTGAACTGCCTCCTGCCCACTCTCAGGACATTCTGCTTCCTGAGCTTTCTCATTAAATGAAGGGGTGGCTGCAAACACCGGCCACACTTGACTTACTCACACAGCACCATTTTTCTTGTATTACAGTCAGGATGAGCAGAAGCCCCTCTCTGAAGCCCTCCCCTGGACTCCCCACGCACATCCACTCCTTCTCCATGAGAACTGTGTGGTGCTGGTTGGGTTCTTCTGTTAGGCAGCTCGGACTTTAGGCTCATGAGGCACAGATCCATCCATTGAGTGTCGCTTCTAAGCAGGTTTCCCAGCTTTCCTGAACAAGGCAGGTTTATTGCCAATGTGCAAATTCATCCAGAGAAACGTGGCACTATGCAAATGGGGGAAACTGCAAGCATCATAGAGGTGGCAATTCAAGGTTCAGCAAAGCAAGGTCTCAGTGCTTCTCAGGCAGAAAGATCAGGCCAAAGCAGGGATGTTTTTTCCTAAAATTAAAATATTGCACCGTTGAATTTTGGCGGAGTTTTACACACGGATTTTATTTCTTGAATTGGGATGGCTGGACTTTTTGAACATTTTCAACAGCAGTACCCAACAAAGAAATGCGATATTACCTTTGAGTGGTGGTGTGGGTGTAGCGAAGCTGACCTTCAACGGCAGAAATCCCACAAGGTCCAGATGCATCAAAGCTTTGAGAAGCGTGTACTTATTTTGAAGCTTGTCCAACCAGTGTAGGCTGTGTGGGCTTCCAAAATTTGTCTGAAAATTTCACAAGAACTTTGTTTCTCCTGTTTCCAGCTCTACCCTTGATTCTGGCTGGAGTCTGGACCTACACTCACAAATACAAATTAAAAAAGAATGAGAAACATCATTTAGCCTCCTTGTTTTTAAAAGTTTCAGATTTATTTTGCAATAAATTTTGGATGCAGGCTTTAAGAATTCTGTTCCTGTGACAAGGGCAGCTGTGTTTCAGCAAAGAAACTGCAATGACTCACTGATTTTCTTTCTCTCTCATTTTTGTTTTCCTTAATCCAAGAAAGAAAATAATAATCTAGACTGAAAAATATCAGCTTTGCTCTTTGTGGATGGGAAAGGCAGAAAAGTTCTGTTCCCAGATCTTGCAACAGACTTGGTGTGTGAACAAGACGCTCCACTTCAGCCACCGCATCGTATCGTGTCCAGCTCTCAGCGCACAGCTCTGCTCACGGCTGGCCTGAGATTCCTTCTTATTTCCAGAACAAAAAGGACTCTACATTTTGTTTCAACGCTTTTTTTCCAAACTCTTTTTTTGTTTTTCCTACATAGATTATTACTTTTGTTACCACAGAGACTTCAGGCTCCCACCTGCAGTGGGGAAGGACACTCTCCGGAGATGCTCTCCAAGCTACATTGTCTATGGACAACACTGGAAACTTCTGGGCCAACTGATGCCTGCTCTTCATCACAGCACACTAATTCAACATCAGCTTGTGCTTGTAAAGCATTTGCAGTTTTGTGGAGAGAAGCAAAAATACTTGTCGTGTTCCATTCCCACTTCCTGCAAAATTCTTGGAAAATGTATTTTGTCATTCTTCATTGTAAAATCACCAAACGGGTTTAATTCTGTTTGTATTGCCTTTGTGAAACAAAGCAAAACAAAACAAAACAAAAACAACAAAAAAAAAAGCCAACTGAAAACAAAACCACATTCTCTTCATAGTATTAATTTGGTTTGGTATAAAATCAGTTTTCGCCAAGGAAAATGCATTCCTTTTAGCAAAGACATGCCGTGGTCTCTATTGTACGCACAAGGCCTTGAGGTCAGAGGGTAAATTTCTTTTAGTTGCAGCCTATTTCCACGGGCTGAGTATCACACGATTAGCAGTGTTTGGCCACTGCTGAGAGAGATTGGAGAGAAAGGAAGGTCAGGTGGATGTCTTGGGAGAAAATCAGAGAGAATTGCTATAAAATATGTGCAGTTAAGTGAGAAAATCAGCATCTGCTAGCTGTTTGTTTTCATTTCATTTTTTTGGGGAATTTGAGGAAATGTTATGAACACATTGTTTTGGGTTTTATAATTCTGAAGGGAGAAAGAGATGAGGAAGAAGGTGGGAGCTTGGGGAACGTGGATAGGAGGCGAACACTGACTGCAGAAGCCATAACAGCAATACTATTTTTTTGTGATGACTTCAATCCCAAGGAAAATAAATTAGGTAGAGAGAGAAAGAAATAACCTTGCCAGATTCCTATTGGCCACAGTTGTGAAGGCCTTCCACCAAGAGCTCCTCCAGGTTCCTAGTGTAAGATAGGAATTGCCATGGACACCATAAGGCAGCAGAGACTTCCCCACTTGTGCTTCTAGAGAAGAAGCAACCCAGGAGCAGAACTTATTCATTTTCTCTTCTTACAGAGATACATGGGTATCAGTGGGCTCCCCACAGCCTATTTCAGAATGGTTCATTATAACCAGGGTGGGACTGAGAATCTTTTCAAACCTGTAGGAACTCCAAGAAATCAGGAGGTGTGCTCAGACAACATGCAGTTCTGACATTGCATTTGGTATTTATCTATTGTCCTTCAGGGGATGCTGGAAGCCCCTCTGTGCAGCAGACCATTATCCAATGCAATACATAAATGCAGGAGAGGACAATGCCAAGGACCTTCCCTCCACATTGCAGCTGCATCCAGTCCTGAGCTTCCTGCTGGTCAAGTGAGGAATTCCAGTTTCCCTCCTTGCAGGGATTTCCACTACCTGAGCTGGAATTCATCACCAAGACTGCTTCCCAGAGAGGAAAAGTTCCTTGCTGGCTGCTGGCTCAGGCACCCAGTTGTAATCACAAGGTCTCAGCCCTTCAAGAGGAATTGAAGTGTCTGAAGCACACTGCTTATAGGTGGCTTCATGGGGCTCACACAGGGGTGGATCAGCCCCACTGGGGGCCTTGGGGGTGTCAACCACATCCCCTGCATCACACACAGGCACTGCACACTGAGCTCAGGCAAAAGCGATGTCAAAGAGGCAAAACAAAGCGTATTGTGTTTGGTCTATCTTGCAAAAAATTATGCATTGAGCAAGAATACTGTGGAAGCAGAGTGAGAGCGGTGTACACGGCAAAGTGTCTTGTTGCGTCTCTGAGACAAAGGCAGACAAAATTAATCAGCAGTGATTTGTTGAGCCAGAAAATGCACGCTCCTGACTATCTGTGGCAGATTATTGCCAAGGAAATAGTTCCTCAATATCCCAGACACATTCCTGACCTGTATATTATGAAGTTATTTCTGCTTTATGATTTGTAACCTGTAAAATGCCTGTGATCTTAATAAATGAGAGCTTGTTGCCTCCTGAAATCCACTGTATTTCATCTTTTGCTTTCCTCCTTTGGCAGTGTTGTTATTTAGACTGAGTTAACATTAGTATTCTCTCTGAGCATATACACTTCCATGAATTTGATATCATCGCCGCAAGCTAGCACCCTTAGGACGCTATGACACCATCCATATGACATATGATCATGGGTGGAAGCATAGCTGGAGGCTTTATGGAAAACACTGAGGATTTCCCAATCTGCGCTTTTTTTGTTGTTGATCTTTTTTCTTCCCCACAAAGAAGTGTTGTGGACTTTTTAATTGCTTCATCAAGCCTGCGACCCACGGCTCGGTCTCCAAAACTTAAGAGCAAACCCACAGTGAGCAAATTACACGGGGCTGCCTCATCAAAAGTCTTCCTAAAGGAGAGTTGAAATTGCCTGAGGTACAGCCTGAAAATAGTGGTCAGTGCTCAGAATGCTTTCTTGCTCTTTATTGGGATTTCTGTGCTTATAGGGGTGGCAGAAGCAGGGTGCTGCCCTGGGGGCCACCCCCAGTCTGCCATGTAGTAAAGCCAAGATTCTCAGAGAGCAAAGTCCGAGCGAATGCTTTGACCCTCTTTGTGATCCAAATTATTTCATCCGTTCTCAGCTCGCTGCATTTTCAGCACCAAGGAGGATGCTGTGATGCTGCCAGCAGCCCCAGTGAGAGGAGGGCTGTGGGTGGGAGCACCCACGTTAAGCAAGCACTGCAAGAGGTGCGGGGAGGGCAACATCCACACCAAAATCCCTAATGAAATTCCAGCCCTGAAAAAGCCAGACATCCCCTGAAACCCTTTTACGAGCACGCGTGGAGAAACTGTGGAAAATGTAACTGTTTGTGAATAAAATGGAAATTAGTGCTGTTGTGTTCACCTGTAAGTTTTCCTTTAAAGCCAGTGATTGCATTTGAAACCTGCAATTCTCAACAAAAAGAGAAAAGTTCAGTGCTGATTGCTGGATATTTGGACCTCCCAGTGCAAACATTAACTGGCTGAGAGGCACTCTGGAATGTAATGAAGGAAACAATACTGGGAAGTGAGCCAAGCGCAGAAACACTGGCGCCTGCAACCTAGGGATTTGCCTCCTAGTAATAGGAGCTGAACAAGGCCCAGCACTTCTGTTAGGCTGGAAATGACATACTGTGATCCTTGACTTAGCCAAAGGGATTTTAAATGGAGGAAAGAGCTGGCAAGACAAAATCTCCTGCACTTTTCACAGTGTTTTCTAAAACAAGCAAAGGAAATCGGGAGAAAAGACTGTAGTCTATTACATTTGATCCAGTTAAGTCAAGAGTGGAAGCTTTTTAACTGCTGTTATTATTTTTTATACTTTCTCATCATGTCGCACCACCCAGAAAGCACAGACATAAAGCAGAAACTTGAAACCGCTTTCATTCAAGAAGAAGGGCACCCCAACATTGCGTTATTGACAGGAGGTCTGAAAAAACTGACAGCTGCAGAAATTGTACAGTTGAAGTTCAATTCCCAGGAGCGGGAACAATGTACTGATGGTATTAATTCCGTTTGGAATTGTTAAAATAAGAAAAGGTTATGGGCAGAGGAAGGGACCTGGTATTTTTTTCTTGTAACAAAGGCGAACCTTCCTTCTTCCCTGGTGTCCTTGGACTGTCATCTCCAACCTTTTGAAACTGTATCTGATTATCCATGTGGCAATTAATCATAATTAAGCAGGCTTGAGATTTGGAAAGGTACAAAGAAGGTGGCTATAGATCTGGCTTTTGTCCTGAGTAACCTCTTTTTTTTTTTTTTTTTTTTTCCTTCTTTTTTTGGCTGCTGAATCTCATGTTCGGAGCCATGAGAGGGAGGGCTGCAAAACCCAGGCAAAAAGAAAAAAAAAAGAGAGGCAGAAATAACAGAGAATATATGTGCCTGTGTGTGTGTGTATGGCACCAGAGCCATAGGCATCCTGGTTGCTCTTTCTTTCTCTTTTTGGACACCGCAGTCCCTAGAAACTTAGTTCTAGCAAACTTGGATGCAGCCCGTTTCCAAGAGGAAGCTAGGTAACAAATTACCTTTCTAATGCCAAGTGATTTGGATCCATTCTTACAAACCAGATTTTTTCAATTTATTACAGGAAAACATTCAATCATTATACGCTGGCACTCTGTCTGGGGCACATGGAATACCATTCTACCCACCCCGCCCACATCCAGTTTTTAAAGGCTTAGTAAGCCCAGAATGTCTTCTTATTAAATGTTTTATATATTTATAATTAAAATACTGGGCTGGCATTAGAATCATTTTAACAGATGTAACCTGACACAGGCTTTCTCTGCCCAGGGTCAGGCTGGGAAACAATGGCTTCTTTAACTCCTGCCTTCTGCTCAGGTTTCTGTTTGCACATGGGTCCAATTTGTCCCATTTATGATTAGGTTTAAGTAAGTTGATGTGCTATTTATTTAGGAGAATTGCCATTTCAGACTATTACCATATTCCCCTACAATATACATTACAGTGTGGTCTATGCCTGCACTGTCCATTATTAGGTTATTATAGTCCCGAATATGGTCCCAATTCACCAAAACAACAACAACTAACTTGATTCAGGCATTAAGTGATTTACTGCAGCTCTTTATGTTGGAATTAATGTACGTACCGCTTGCAAAAGCCAACACCCCCCTCCTCGTCCCCAACCCTAAAGGCTTACAAGGGCCATGTGCTGGCATGTGAAAGAGACTTAAATGTTGGGATAATTGATTTAAACATCAGATATGGACTCCGGGCAGGGAAAAGCTAAGGGCAGGATCTGCCTTTTTTTGTGGAGCACAAGGCAAGGTGCTGCACACACTTTGCATGACAAGATTGGGTCCCTCCATCCGCTTGTGCTGCTGGGAAGTCCTCACTGCCCATTTTCCATCCCACAGAGCTGGGAGCCCCCGTTTCTCTCCGTTACCCATAACATATGTTTGCTCCACATCTGACGCAGCACTGAGGAAATGCGAGGGTGATTTACAACGACTGGCCTAAAGCACGGGGCTGGCCCTTCTCTCCCCCACTCGGCCCTGCCTCAGAGGAACGCGGGGATTGAAGCCAAAGGGCTTTTCAGCAGCTCTGCAGCTCCCCCCAGCTGTGGCAGCACCGTCTCAGCCCTGCCGACCTGCACCCTCCCTGCTCCCATCCCTGGTCTGCACCCAGCCCAGCACCCATGCTGGTGGGTGAGAGCATCTCCACCTGTGGGCTCCAACACTCCCTATGCTGCCCATCCCTGTCCGTGGATATAGTGCAAGGCCAACAATTGGAATTATCCCAAGAATAATTTCAATCCAGTGTGCCATGTACCCTGTGCTCATTGGCACTGCACCTCCTGCCCTGCAGCGAGAGCTCCGGCTTCCATCAGAAAGATTCCCAGCCTCCTTAAATGACTGCATTTCTGTGCTGTGCCAGATATGATTCTGAGCCAAGGAGGGAGAGGAGGTGACTTCACACCAGCCCTGAATCCCCATAGTAGTCATGGGCATCTACTCGAGCAGTGGCCCACCACAGGAAGAATGAGCTAGGAAGACAGCCATCAGTCTGGCTCAGAAGGTGTCAACGAGGCGAGGTGACATGCAGAATTATTTTAGTGGGAGGAGAAAAAGTGCAAGCACCTCTGTTTCTGGACTTGGTGGACCTAATGGCTTTTCTCACAGTGGCCAATCAAGAAACACACTTCCAGGCCAAGGCAAAGGCTGTGAATGGAGATGGAATTCCAGCTAGCTGCATGCATAGCTTAAGTGAGAGGCAGCCAGGAGCCATAAGAGATGCTACCACTGCAGGCAAGGAGAGCCTCGAAATGTTGGACCCGTCTCTGCCCTGTCCTCAGGCATCTAACAGGCACAGGTGACTTCTATTCTTACTGGGCTCTACTGGTTTGGGACTTGCAGGGCACACAGTGAGTAAATCACACACGTATCTGGTTCAGTTTACACTTCTGTGGTGCATGATTTGTCCTGAGAATAACCTGTTAATAAATCAAACTGAGCCTCACAAGAGGTTGGAAATGAAGTTAAATGCTTCACCATCTGGGATTCAGCCATGGCTAGGTTCAATATTTGGAGTGATAGGGAGATAAAAAGCAATTGTAGTTGCATATTTACTACTCTATTTCACAGAGATAAGAACGATAGTGTAACTTTGGTTGTCCTTTTCAGCAGGGCCTTTAAACTGAGCTTACTTAGACATGGCCAGGAAAACAAGAGGACTAAGCACAAGGCTTAAAACTGCAAGCCTGAAGCCTGCCTTTTGGAGGTGAGATGGATTTCTGTTTGGGATCCCTGCCCACCTCCTCCAGCACCCTTCCTGCAGTGCATCGCTTTGGGACCCCATCCAGATCGTTTGGAAGTCAGGCTTGGAGCCTGCTGCAGACACGGAGCCACAGCATATCCAACTGTGAGAACTTGGGAAAACCTGCTTGGCAAAGCTTCCTTCCTTTCCCTTTGGTTGAAACCTCTCCATGCTTTTTTTTTTAATATATTTTTTTTCCTTTCCAAATCCCTAAATTGACCAAGCTTGTGAATCTCACCTGAATTTGATCAAAGGCAGTAGGGAATTTATACTGAAGAGGGAAAAATCAGAGTAGCAAGAAAAAACACGCTTCTTATTTACATTTTGTTGTTGGTGGTAATTTTTAATCCTACTATGGATTCTTCCTGCAGCCACCCCCCTCTGCACACCCTGAGCACAGCCCCTGGCATGTGCTGCCTGCTGCAGATGGGGCGTACACAGAACACACGGCCCCGCAGAGCTGGCACACAGATGTTGGCATCCTGCTTGCCAGTCAGGCTGCGTTTTGGGGAGATGGCACACTGCTTCCCCATGGGAAGGGGGGGCTCCACCACTGCTGGTAGCTCCACTGCCATGTTCAGCCACAGCATCCATCCCTGTCACCAAACCCTTCCCTTGGTGGCATCAGATGTGCTGCCTCTGGGATGCCTTGTCTTTTCTATTGCCTGTGAATCTTATCTCTTTGTTCTCTTCTCTTTTTGCTGCTCGCATCACAGTTACCAAACTTTGGGCTCTCCAGCACCAGGAGGATTCACTGTGGGAAACACAGAGCTGCGTGCTGGAATCCAGTCCAGCCATGGACAGAGGATGCTGAGCGATCTCAGTGAGTGCAGCTTGGCCGTGCAGACCATTCCTGTTCAACTTCTGAGAGATTTTTGTAGTCTAACACCTCATATATGTGGGTAAGAACCACACCTGAGCTTAACTCTTGGTTTCCTTTGCTTTCTAGCCTTGATTTTTGTCCAGGAACGTGGTGGTGCCCCGTCCCTTCAGACACTCAAGGTTAGAGAATGGAGCTCTGAGCACCTGATGGAACGTGTCCCTTCTCACTGTTGGGGAGTTGGAGCAGATCCTTTAGACCAAAGGCCTTTAGAGGTCCTTTCCAACTCAAACCATTCTGTGATTCTACAGACTATAAGCAATATGGAGCAGTGTTTCCCATCCTGACAACTCCCGTTTTCCTTGTACACAGGAAGCAACATTCACAATCAGGATGTCTCATCCTGAATGCTGCGAAGACGGACAGAGGAAAGAGTGGGAAAGCTCAGAAGTAGAAGGTATCAGGCAAGCAGAGCTGCCGGTTCCCTTCAGTCTCAGGGGACCTGGTAGCTGAGCACTCTTTAGAAATGTTCACAAAGCTTACGCCCTACTCTACAACCCTGCATCACTTCTGTCCTGCAGCCCTGGGGATCTCTAATGCAAAAGACAAAAGACAGAAAAAGCTGTGAAATGCTGCCAACAGATTGCAAGAGAAATTGCAAACCCGAGGGTGGCTTGGAGGCTGGCAGACAAATGGGGCCCCACCTTCTGCACAGAGCAAGTCCAGCAAGAGCAGCCTGGGCTGGCTGGAAGTGTCTGTTCAGTGGAAGAAGTAGAAAATGTACATGCCATTACATTTCCCCTAGGCTCCTTACGTCAGAATTCTGCTATTAGGCCAAATATAATACAGCTCCCATTCCTACAGTGGCCTTAAAATTATTGAGAAGTCTAGGTCTGTCCCTAGATCTGGGGCCACAGAAGGGCCCTATGAGGACCCAAGGCTGTCTGCCCACGTGCAGGAGGATGATCTGTGTTACACGGCCCTGCCAGCAGCTCTCCATCTCTGCTGTGGGACTGTGATTTCAGTTTTCAAACTTCCTCTTTTCCCCAAAGTGTTCAGCCTTGTGGACCAGATACCCGGAATAAGTCTGCCTTTTGGGGATTGTACATTGCTATGCACAGTCTATAGCTTTACATATACCTGCTGGTGTATGCATATAGGTGCACGATTGAAGTTCATTTCTCAGGAGCCAGTTTTTAAGACTGTCAATAGTGGGTTTTAGATCTGACTAACTTTGCAGGAAGGGATGTATGGAGATCATTGAGTCCCACCTCCAGCTTGTCTTGTCCAGGCACACACTGAGCATCCCCAACATATCCAATTCAGATCTCTGTGTAGAAGATATGCTTCCAAAACATGCAGACATAATGTAGCCTCCCCCAAGCCATTTACACTGAATTCTCAACAGTTCGGGGGGCTTTTTCAAAAGCATTTCTGAGCAGCGATCTTTCCAAAAGCGGCGTTCAGCTCAGGGCTGGAAACGGTCGCAACAAAACACGCTGTTTAAAAGTCTGTTGTAGTACAGATCAAACCAAGGAAACCTCATCCTGCCATCTGGAGTCCGCCCGAGCGGTGGAACGGCGCCAGGTTTGCAGAGGTGATCACAAACCCATCCACCGCCGGGGTGCAGTGCGATGGAGCGGGAGGCAGCCAGGCTGCACGAGCTTGGCCTGAGGCAGGAGGTGCCAGCAGGGATACAGCCCGGGCATCCCCATGGGAGCCAGCTGGCCTCCTCCAAACCCTGCTCAGTGCCTCAATCACAACACCTCTCTCTTTCTTTTCTTTCTTTTTTTTTTTTTTTTTTTTTTTCTCTCTCATTTGCTTCGTGTTTACTCTGGCCTTGAACCGCTTAGTTTTGCTCCAGGCACAAAATCAAGAGGCTTTCCTCTTGTTCTGCTTCTACCTGGTCTCAGATACAGCAAACCTAATCCTCAAGGAGGATTTAACGCTCTTCTTATTGGCTCCCTCAATAGTAAAAGGAAAAAAAAATGACCCCATCCCCACAAAGCCAAACTTTATGGGCTGGGAGCAAGCATTCTCCTCCCTGTTTCTAAGGAACTGGAGGGATCTTATTTATTTCAGCAGAATCATAGAACGTTTAAAGTTGGATACGGCTACTAGGATCACCAAGTCCTACCCCAGCCCGTGCCCACTGAGCCATGTCCTTCAAAATATTCATTAGCTATCATGATAGAGAGGAGTGGAGGCTCTCAATAGAGAAAGCTGCTGGCATAAAGCTGCAGATGGCAAGCCAGCACCACGTGTGCTTCCCATGTGGAATCCCTCTGTAAGGCAACTTCTCCCACTTCTCTTTGATGGGAGCAGTTGAGAAAATAAAGCACCTGAAGGCCCAGTTCCATGACTTAGGCCATATTTTGCTTTCTTCCTCTGTAAACTAGTGAAGCCTTCCTCCTGGCCTTGGCCCATTCTGGATCAGGCTCAAGGAGCTCACCATGCAGCCCGCAGCAGAGCTGGGGGTACAGTGATTTGGATTGCATTACTCCCCTTGGCTCTGTGTGTCCACAAAGTGCGAATTTCCTGTTGGCTCCATTTCATGCATTCTGAATTTTCATTTTTTTTGTGGCTGAGCTCTTCACCCCAGGGCTGTGAGGAACATTCAGGAGGAAAGTGAAGGGCAGGAAATGAAGTTCCCAAGTGCTGAGGGTTTTGCTGCAGTGAGAGTGAAGCTGCAGCTGCATGTGGCGGTGGGAAGCCCTGGCTGCCCTGTGTGCTCCCAGCAAACAGCTCTCCATCCCTCTATGCTTTCACCTTCATTGCATCAGTAGGCTGGCAGCTATGCATTGTTGTTTTGTAGGAAGAAATAGAGCAGGTTACATGCTTAGCCAATGCAACGTGGCACTGTGCCATGCTGATTTATAGCCACAAGTAGACAGACTCGCCAGCTGCTTGCCGAAATTCAGGCAAAATCTCTGATAAGGATTTCAAAGCCTCTCTGTTCCCTGATTTTGGAGGGGAGGGGCATCCATGGAGTGCAGCAATAAATGGCCCTTCAGCACTGAAGGCTTGAAGACACTTAGACACCCATGGCAAGTGCCAACACAACTCCAAGCGGTTCAACTTAAATGAGGGACGTGGCACTCAGGAAACCAAAGGAAGGATATTTGGGAGAAGACTGATAGTGTGGTCGCGTGAACCCAGAGCTGGAATTTCTTCATTTCCAGGCTTAATGAAGTTGGCTGAGTTTCTTCTAAAACCGAACAACTCCTGTGAGACTCAGCCCCACCTCCTCACCCAGGATGTACACACAGCTCCCATTGCTGGGCAAAGCATCACTCCCAGGAAAGTGACCGCCTTTGAAGACTGTTCAAATCACAGCTTAAACACGAATCTCTGTAGTTGCTTCTGAGAACAAACCTAAGCCCAGAGAGCAGAACTCGCTTTGCTCTACACCATTTTGGCCTCAGTGGTTCTACATGGGAAATATCAGCAATTTTGTGGTCCAGCTCATTATTTGCTTTGTACAGGAGTGGTGTGTTTAAGGCCAAGGAATAAGCTCTGCTCCTCATTCACGTAATCAAAGGGTCGACTATTCCTACTGATATTTAATACATTTCATCTCCATCTTTTAATGCATACATTGAAGTATACTGTGTCTTTAAAAAAATCTCAGCTTTGACTGTTAATTTAGCTTCCCACATACAGTCTCATTTACTGTTATCTATTTTTATTCTCACTGGGGATTAGGTAAGCAACTAGCAGTATCTCCAGCTGTCCTTTTTGCATCACTATTTGAAAACTGTGTAGACCACAAAGAATGTAATTACAAAAACAAATTGCTGGTACAACTACTCTGTTAATAAGCAGGGACCCGTTCTAAGTTCTGAAACTTAGAAACCGTTTTAGTCTTCAGTTTTCATTAAACTGTGGCTACAGAGAGCAGATATAATTGCATTTCTTTTCCTTTTAAAGGCTACAGGTTAGCCCAAGTAATTTGTATATAACTTTTTTCTCTGCAAGTCCAAATCAGCTCCCTCAATGGAAAACATTACATCGGAGGGGTCAGTCCACAAGTGTTTTGCATTAGTGCAAAAATTGCATTCATGTACTATGATGTTTAAGCACCTACAAAGTTGTCGCCAACCATCTGCACTGCTGGTAGCACTAAATCAGCCGGGTACATACGTAAAGCCAATGTAATTTATCTGTCAGGCCGTATTTCATTTAAAACATATTCCTGTAAAATATGAAATAATAGAGGCTCCCACTTTCCCATTTGAGTTTGATGTTTTCCATTACTGCATGAGTAAAACTGTCTTTTTAATGGAGCAAGAAAATCTTCATACATTGAGGCTCTGCCATTAGGAAAGGGGCTCCGATTTGCATTATGTTAATAGGCAATTAGCTGCATATGAGAAGTGAAGAATCTCACATGCATGCACATTCTGGGGGCAGCTCCCTCAGCTCCTCTCCAAAGCCCTTGGCTCAGCAGTGGGGCCAGCTCAGTGGAGCCTTCCTATTGCATCTCCACACAGAACAGGAGCACCTGATCCAAAGCAAAACACAGAGAAGCCAAGGTGCCGCTTCACAGCCTTGCAGATAAAGCCGGGTGAGCTTTATGAAGCTTGAGCTTCATCTGTGACTCAGATTTATGTGATGAAGCCATCTAAGTCTGGAAATACTTCATACTGTGTTTTACCATTCTCCGTGATCTGGTAGACTTGCATGTTGTGTAGGCTACAGCGCAACACATTCATTTGTAGGGTTCATGATCCAAACTGTTTACACAGAAAATCTGGACTGGAGATGGATGAACGGAGAAATGAACTTATTTTGTCCTCTTCTTCAAGGCACAGTGTTAATAAAACATTTCCAATAAACAAACTAACCAGCCATAAGTTGCTGCTTTCAATATAAGAAGTAAAGTCTCGATATGATTTTTCCAGATCCTACCTCTGATTAATGACATACCACTCTGGCTGAATTTATGTTCAGGGAAAGAGCTGGGTGTGCTTCTTTCCCAAACAGAAACAAGATGTGCAGGCTCCTCTACCTGCACCATGTGCCCTACAAGCTGGAGGAGCGGCTGGCACACAGCCTGGGGGACGCAGGGGATGTTAAGTCTTCACCTTCCCAACAAAAAGTCCACTGCAAAGTCAACAGGAATGAAGAATGCCTCATTTGAACATACACGGTTTTCTCCTAGTAAACCAAAAGATCTATCCCTTAGCTGTGATGCCTGCTTCCAGCTGGGGTTAATAATTATGAACTACGAATTATGTGGGGGTTGGACCTAGACGATCTTTAAGGTCCCTTCCAACTTAGTCTGTTCCACAGTTTTAACTTGCTGCTTCACATCCAGTAGGAACACATGGAACAGCCCTGTGCCAGACCACACCATGCAGGACCTTGCAACATCAGTAATGGTAGAGATGAAGAAATGTGATTGGAACTACCAATGAGAAGCCGAACATGCAGAATTTTGCCAATTCTTATAGCCCTGATCCTAGCACAAGGGTGTCAGACCATCTGCAGGCAGAACCAGCACTTCACCACTGGTGTGCAGACAGAAAAGAATGCTGGATCCCAGTGTCTCATACCAAAATGGCTCTCGCTCTGCCCTACTTTTCCCACCCCAAACACAACAGGAAGGTTTTCTTTGGAAAGATTGCCAGGTGCCTGCCAGCAACAGCTCCTCCAGCAGACACAGGCTGCTGTCAGCAGGGGAAAAAGCAGAGGATGAGCTACAAAGATGGAGGTTTCTGGGAAACTCCACAGCCTGGAAATGGGCGGTGAAGACAAGCACTTGCTGACGCTGTTGGTCCAACTTTTAAATCAGTTTTTAATTGCATGAAAAGCTGTCCTCATCCTTTTTGATTATATCCTTCTATCACCCTCAGAACTGCAGCATTTGAACGTCGTATTAATAAAAGCTATTTTGGAAAATAAAACTCCTTTGGAATATATGAGGATTAACACTGTATATAGACCACGATGGCTTAAAAGATATTGTTATGGTCTATTGTGCAAATACATATTTACTAGAGCTTTTGAAATACAGATCATGCAAATACGTATTCAGGGACTTTTAAAAATGCAGATTATTGACCTGACAGATCATAAAGGCTCCTTTGAAACCATTCTGGGTTACAGTATCATGTAAATACTTATTTAGGCAATTTTTAAGAATCTTTTCTACTACAGTCAGTGAAAATCCTCATGAAAACAAATGTTTTGCTCACCTGACAGCCACAGCCATTTCAGAAACTCAGCACCTCCTCCTCCCATGTTTGCAGAACCCAGCTCCATCCCCCCTGGGGTGGCAGAGCCGTGTCCTGCAGGCACAGCACTGCATTCCGGGGAGGTGGGGATCACCTGGTGCAGTCTGAGGCTGAAACAGGGGATGGGGTGTGGAGAAATGCAGTGAGACTCCAATCCTTTAACACAGCACTTGTAGATACTGCAGCATCACCCACAGCCAGCCCAGACTGAGTATCTGCTGACACCCCACAACTGGGTGATGGGAGCAGGCCCAGGAAATGCATTCCCCATCCCTCATTCATTTATAGTTCACTTCCCACAAAAGGGCAAGAAGAGGGCTTTGATGATGAAATATTGTATGTCATAAGCAGAAAAATGAGACATCGTCTTGCTCAGACCGTAGAAGCAGCCAAACTGGCATAACCACCAGCTCCTGCAACATTTATTTGGTGGACTTTAGCTCATCACTTTGGGAAGAACATTCCTTATTAGCAATGTCCCAAACAACAGACATTGAGGCTGTGGATGCCCCATCCCTGCAGGCATCCAAGGCCAGGCTGGATGTGGCTCTGGGCAGCCTGGGCTGCTGGTTGGTGACCTGCACACAGCAGGGGGTTGGAACTGGATGAGCACTGTGCTCCTTTTCAACTCAGGCCATTCTGTGACTATGATTCTCAGCTTGAAACAGTTCTCTTATTACTCACAGTTCCGTCAGTAAAAGGATGGCATTGGTTAATTTGTTTTCAGGTGTGGAAGAAGGGAAAGCAACTTGTGTACGTGGCCCAGTAGGAGTGTGGCTGTAATGTTTTGTTATGTGTGATAACAACACAGGCTTCCAAGAGGCATGTGTGTGAAACTGATTGTGCCAGGTGATTGTAACATTCCTGGAGCACAGACACTGTCTTGATGAATAGCGGTGTAAATGCTCCAGCAATTTTGCACATAAATGTGTCAGCTCTGGTCTACATAATGGAGAGAGGTCCTTTCATGGACTGGATAAAAGCGAGTTTATGAATCATGGAAAAACACGCTTCCCGTGGAAAAAAGAAAGCATGTTATGTGAATTTTCTTCCCAAAGTCCTTCAAAAAAAAAAAAGAAAAAAAAAAAAAAAGCCCACCTGGAATCTGGCCAGAGCATTTTAGTGCTCTTTTATCATTCTGATGGTCGAGGAGAGCCGTTCCTGGTGATTAACAGGGGTGCGTGGCTTTTTTTTTTTTCAAGTTACAACTACAAACAAAAGATAATAAATTTAATTTTCATTAGGGTAGAATTACTGTTCTCTTACTATGAGCAGGAGCACACCTTAACAAAAACTCCTTGTTACTTTCTCTCTGCAGATCTGGCTTCTATTTTCTTCAGCTGTAGGAAGGTTTGACTTAACATTCACTATTCAACGAGGCACCATAAAATCTCCCACAAGAAAATTTACTGTAGGTGTATAGTAAATCATGTATGGGGTATGCATGCTCATTTACAAAACAGACTCCTGCCATTGTATGAGCAACAATTAAGGGGTGTACCTCAAGCACACGCTATTTTTAAGGTCTTTTGTCAGCAATCAGACAACTAAAGAGAATAGAAGTATCTCACAATGTTATAAACCTAGGAGCATAAGAAAACGAAAGTTTGGGCAGAATTGGCACAACTGTTTTCTGGGAAATCTGAAATCAGCTCCTGCCAGTGTGCTAGATGTGTGTGACATCACTGGGATGGACACACAGCCACAACTCTGCACTAAGTTCTGCTGTAGAAGGTGGCAAGCAGATGCTGTTCCTTTCCTGGATCCCCACCTGTCAGCAATTCCCAGCTGAACCGTAGCTCTGCATCCACTGGGAATGCTGGCTCTGTTAGCAATGGTTGCTCCTCTACATGCTGCAAACATGGCAGTGTAAACAACCATCTCCTCATTGCACTTGGGCTAAATCAAATAACAAACACTGACTTTCATTTGTGCAAGGATGCTGAAAGCCTGCACTGAAGTACCTAGACTAAACTCATTTCCATTTCATTTCCCCGACTATCTGAGGGACAAGCATTGCTCTTATTTTGATGACAGCTCCTACCCAAGTGGGATCTTGTTTGGAACTGCTGAAGATGGAGTCAAACTTCCCCCTGCCCTTTGGGTTTTATGCATTTCCTGTGTTACACCTTCCATCCTTCTTTTGCTGCTGTTTTATAGAGAGAAGAAGTGATTTTGTGTATTGATGCCTCCACCTTTTATGGAGAAGAAACTTTCAGGTATGAGAGCTCATCAGCATCATCACTGGGCCGTCTCCTGTTATCATCTGCTTAGTAAAGGTGTCCTGACAGCAAGAATTAGGGGATTTGGGGAAAACTGATCCCACAGTAGGGCCATAAACAGAGCACCTGAAGTAGTCTTGTTCCCCTGGGGAGTGCTGGGGGAAGTGAGGAGCTAGTTACTGCACAGACAAGTGACTGTGAAATCCTGCTTTATTCTTCCTGCAATAAAAGCGTGTTAGTTCATTAGGGACACCGTGGCACAGCAGTGCCACTTGCATGTGGGCCTGTGGGGCAGCACACGTGGGGCTGGGCCCCACCACTCCTCCCAGCACCAGAATGGTCCCAACACCACCAGCTGTGTTTCCACCAGCTGGAGGGCTCCTGCTCACACCCTCAGCTGTGTCCACCTCCTGCACACACACAAGTGGCCACGCACGTTTGGCCTGATGTTAAGTCCTGTTGCACAGAAAATGCACACTGCTCACGTTTGTGAGCAATACACATAATTCAGGCTGGCTTTAATTTGCATGGATATGTTGATTTACGGTTGTTTTTTTTTTTCCTCATAGAGTCTGGTAGCTGACCTCCACAGTAAGCTGCACGTGGGCAGCAGTGAAGCATTGCTGTAAGGGTGCAGGGCTCTGCAGGTTTCCTGCCAGTCTTCAGTCTTCCTTTCTTTACCTCACCACAGCAAACTACTCATGTTCTGTTGTGTAAATGCTGTTTTATGGAGTGTACGTTCGGATTAGGGACATGACTCAGTGGGCATGGTGGGGATGGAATGGCACTTGAACCAAATGATCTTAGAGGTCTTTTCCAGCCTTACTGATTCTATGTTTTCTTCAGGGGAAAAAGTCCAGTGATGGTATTAGGTTGCCCCATAAAAGCCTGGTTAAATCAACACTCTAACTTAGGGTCTTATTCTCCTCCAGCTGATTGAACTTGGTGGTTTCCTACTCATTGAGGACAGTGATACAGAATCAAGCCCAAATATAAAAACCTTTCCAGGTAGATAATAATAAAAAGGAAAACAAAACTGAGAAGTAGGTGTTATGGGAGACATACTGGGGTTTTCCACCAGCCTAACGGTGCTCCTGTACAGAACACTCCCTCTTTGATTTTGTCTCCATAATAAAATACAGAAAGAAAACAAACAACACCAACTCTTTCTGCTGGATATTGCATAGCCAGAAGTTTTCTGGACCTTAACTGGAAATCACCATAGATCAGCTCACGTTACTGAGGCTGAAGGTGTTTGTTTAGAGGCAGGGCGCAACGTTTCTTATAAACTCAGCTACCTCCCCAATCATCAGTCTATCAGTGATACCTTTTAGATTAATGAGAAGGCAAAGAAAAGTCACCGAAAGTGTAACCCAAGCATGACAGAGCCAATAACACTCATGGTTTTAGTATATACAGCATGGCTTCTGCTAAACTCCTCTTCCCAACCCTCGCCTCAGATGCGTCTGTTTTCCTTACGCCTCT
This sequence comes from Tympanuchus pallidicinctus, assembly GCF_026119805.1. Taxonomy (NCBI): domain Eukaryota; kingdom Metazoa; phylum Chordata; class Aves; order Galliformes; family Phasianidae; genus Tympanuchus; species Tympanuchus pallidicinctus. The sequence goes on from NW_026294679.1 coordinate 1,781,555, forward strand.
GATCTCAAATAACCTTGGAGGCTTCACACAATGCAGAAGAACCCCAGAAAATAATAAAGGTATTTTGTGAAATACTGCTTAGTCTCTGGGATAAACCTGGAGCACTGACTTGTACAGCTGAAGGCTTATTTTTAGATCCTCCAGAGAATACGTGTGGAAAAAGGAAAGAGAGAGAAAGAGAGAGAGAAAGGAAGAGAAAGAACAATTTAAGTAATCATAAAGCAGATTTTTTTTTTTGTAAGATTATTGTATAAAATGTAGCAGAAAATATATTTACAATCAAAATGGGTTTACTGTGATTTTAAAGCCTTAGTAAAAAAAATAAAAATAAAAATGTTTGCTTTGCATCAGCTCCTCCAAGAGGCCAAAACTGTAAAAAATGTACAACAAACCAAAACAAACCAACCAACCCCAACAATCCCAACCCAAACTTGGAGAATGTGTCAGTTTCCACGAAATGATTGGAATGGCCAATGCACAGCCCAACCCTTCTCTTGGTGCAGAGCAGGAAGGATGCCTCTGCAGTATAGAGGGAATCTCAAAAATCTGAAAGCATAGCACAGAGGTAAATTGTCATTTGGTTCTCATTTTTTCCCTTCCCATCCCTTCCCTTTCCTTCCCTTGAAAGGTGAGGTCTTTGCAGTAGGGCCAGGAGGGAGCAAGCTGGGTGGGAAGTATATTTTACGGCACTTTCATTACTCAACTTGATGAGAGCTAATAAAAATTCTTAATTGAAAATAAGTACCTTAATGACAATATCATAATCAGGAGTTATATTTCCTATTTATTTCAATATAAAATACCTTGCTTTCTGAATGAATAGTAGCAAATTATGTTGAACAGTTTTACCTATTGGCTAATGCGTTAGAGAGATGGTAAATAGGATTTTAAGTAGAATAACCTGTGATGGGCTTTTCTCTGCAACTTTCTTTTCTGTTGCTAAAATCAATATCAGATAGACCCCTAATTGTTATTGAAACATACACAGCCTCTTTCCCATATCTTTATTTGGCATTTCATCTGCGAAGTCAGCATTTAATCCAACTGCTTGTGACATGGTTAACACCCACAACCATTTCCTGTTATGCTTCACACTGACTATAGTGGGCTGCTGTATATTTTCCAACGCCCACTCTGCTGTCTTACAATCAGATTATGCCATTAGACATAGACAATGAATCACTGTAATTGTTCTAATATGACCAAACTGCCAGCAAGCATTAACCCTTTCTCAGGACTCTGCAGTTAATTCCATATAGACCAGTGGTTGCAAAGTTCTGAGAGACTTCAAGGCTTTTAGATTGAGAATAACTTCATTTTAATCTCAAAAAATGATGTTCTTGAAGGACTTTTTTTTTTCTTTCTTTGGTTTCTTACCCAATCCACAGCATGACTGAGAAGTCTCACCAAAGACAATCATAATATCAGTGAACAACAACAACAAAAAAAGTTAACCAGTCCTTTTAAGAAAAAGAATTTCTAAAGAGGGGTATTATTAAAAACAGCTTCAAGAAAAGTATAAATGTGGTACTAAGGGACATGATTTAGTGCAAAAATACTGGTGGTTGGTGGATGGTTGGACTTGGTCATCTTAGAGGTCTTTTCCAACCTTGGTGATTCTAAGGATTCTAAGAGAACAGCATTTCGTCCTTTTGGGTGAGACAGCAACCAAATTTTGTGCTTCTTGGAGAGGTTTGTTCAGGAGACAAGGAAAGTGCAAAGCCAAGAGCACAGTCTGTGTGACCTGCCCTATCTGCAGTGTTACGAAACGTCTCTTTACATGTATATTCGTGTCAACATACTTCAAAATCCTCTCTATATAAATAGGTGTTTCCTACCCGAGGAATCCACCATCCCAATACCCTTTTACTGAAATATTTGCAGTAAATCAGCTACTGATCAAAGCAATGCCACTCACTGCAATGAGTGGAGGACTAATTGGAAATCAAAAGCCTATTAGCATTGGAAATGTCATTTATTCGCTGGTCTGCAGAATTTTGCATATAATTTATTTAGGCCCCAAACTAACCTTCATTAAACAAAGCAAAGTCTTCTAACACTCACCTTTTAACATTCATTTTGCCTCCTAATGTCTCAGATTGGGGTTTAATATGAAATCCTGATTTGGGTAATGCTACTTAAGTGGATATTCTTGGTTTAATGTGCACATGGGGAATCATCTTGCCCTGCTGCACTCATAGTCAACAGCAAGGACTGAACCCACAGCAGGAAGAAGTCAGGCACCGTGCGTACTGTACTCATCACCCCCTCCCAGTTTCACAACCATAGAGGACATGCAGACACCTTCAGGTTGTTTCCTAACAATCAGGATAATCTATTTTTAAAAAATCATAACAAAGAAAACATGAAATTCCAGTGCCACCTATGGAAAGTAGATTCATGCATCTAATTAGAGGAGGAACTCAACAATTATTTTGCAGCCAAAATAATCTTGGAGAAAGTATCATAGTGCCGAATGCATAAAGCATTGAGTTGAGGTACAAATAATGCAGAAAGTATGCATCAAAACATCTTGATACCTCAGGGCCAAGTAATAACTCTACATCAGTAGAGGATGGAGGAACTTTCTTCTGCTCAAAGGGCATCAGACAACACTGAGACCCCAGTGGAGCCTGCAGCAAACCCTGGTTTAGTACTCATGATCCTGTGCCATCACATATACTTTGGTCCAGTTGTGAACCAAAGACATTTTACCAAAGGGCAGATTTTCCTCTCCAAATGAGTTTTGGGCTGAATCTCCAGCAAAGCCAAATATCTCAAAAATCTCAAATATCTCTTGCCAATGTGTTCCCACCATGAGAGATGGGATGGGATCCAAACTGTGTGCACCTTCATGCGACATTCAAGCCCGAGCCCTCCAATTGTATTTGTCAATGTGAAGGCATGATGAGGAATGAGGGAATCCAGCCTAGTTCATGTATTATGCTTCAGAAACTTTCAGGATGAGGCTGCCTGATACAAATCCACTATTTTCACTTCAGTTTTTATAACTGGCAAAAAAAATTCCTGTCAGGATGAAACTTGGATGTTTCTCCATAGCTTGGAAGGGAACCTTTTTCTCCAAATCTGAGGAATCTGGTTTGGCAGAATTTCAATTCATTTAATGCAAAAAAAAATTGAAACCATTTGACATTAAGACCTTTTTCTGAACTGAAGACAGTTTTGTCTTTTAATACCAACTTTGGCAAGCTATTGCTGGCTATTTTGTTGGAAGAGTTTCCAGTTGTTAGTAACACATGTCCTGTTTACCATCCTTAATCTAGCTTCCTAAATAATTCACTACTGTTGGTACATCAGATACCTTCATGCTATGGACTAAACAACATATTTCAATTTGTTTAAAACTTACTTGTCAGTTACTATTCAAACACATCATCCAGTGTCATGTCTGATCACACAGCACAACGTCATTTCACTTGATGAAGAGCTTTTGAAGTTAATGCTGGGATTCCTTTTTCAACCGCATTCTGTCAATATCTCATGTAAAACAGAGCAAAGGCATTTTGCAAATCAGAAGAAGTCTTCAGTCTACTCTTTGGGGGTGTTCTTTTTTCCTCATTGTTGCAGGAAAATTCAGTTTGGAGTGAGAAGAGAACTTTTAAACCACTAGGTGACTGGATAACAAAACACATACCCAGAATAATCTTTGGAAGGCAATAGACTGCTCACTGATGACGCAGTGCATGTGTGAACTTCTGTTTATAGTGCACTCCTTCTGATGAGTGCTCAGTGGATCGTTTTGAGGATGATTCCCAGGATACGTAGCATTATGTGCATTTTTGCCATGCTGTAGCTGGGCTACAAATGGCAAAAATGCTACTGAGAAGCCCAGTTTAGCCATGGGAGAGCTGTGGGAGGGCAGCACAGAGCCACTGCTGGGAGCAAGGAGAAGAGGATGCCTCGGAAGGAAGGATAGAAACGGACCAAACCCAGCAAAGAAGAAAGCTCAGCCTTACTAGTGTGCATAATGAAGTTAAATGTCATTCTGGCATTTCTAGCTGGCTCTCACACTGGCATGGATTTTTCAATTTGTTTATGGAGATAGAAAATCTTCTTCAGGAAACTGGGAGATATATACATGTATTTCTCCTTGAATTTGTGTTAAAGATATAGGTTGACTGTGTAAGAATCACCTCAGTAAAGCTGTGAATGATTTATGGCATGAATAATCCCAGACAAGTGCAGGGAGCAAAGGTGGGAAATGCCAGGCTGGTTTGTGTTCTACACAGCTCCGCCAGAAAAGATCGTTCTGTTCAAGCACTCAAAATGAGCAAAATCTCTTCATCACTCCAACGTTTCAATTCACGTGACTGGAGTTCTCAGTAACAGGGCTCTCTTCTCAACACATTAGAAAACATCTGTCATCCACTGATGAGCCACGTCTTCAGCTAGCACAACTTGATGGTTTGTGGTGTCTCTGGTGCTTTGAAACACAAAACTCAAACAGTTCATCCTATGCTGTTTTCAGTTGATTCTCCGTCCTAAAGAAGATGCTGAACACAGCGTCTGTGTTGGCAATCCAGGACATGAATAAACAGAGAGAAGTCCAACAGCCGGAAAAGATTCTGTAGTAGAGCTGATCATTCTGGAGGACTGCCGTATTTCTCCAGCATTTTGAACACATAATAAGTGTAAAACATTTCACTGTCATGCAGACACACACATGTGGATATGTGGATACACACAGAATGGCTGCAGAAACATTCCAAGTTTTAGAACGATTGCTCAGAGCATTGGTGCCTCCATTTCTTCAAGGTGCAGTTGGTTGGTCTGTTCTGTACTCGGCAGCTCTCTTCAGCAATAACCTCAGCAGGGAACCTTCTACCAGCAGTGAGCTCCTGCCCACTCCTTCCATGGGGGTTGTAAGGACCAGGCCTTGGTCCCCTTGGGTCATACATTAAGATCCCATGAAGCATTTAAGGGAACACTGAACACTGTTCCTCCATGTGGACTTTCTCACCACACCATCTCTCCATGGGGCCTTACTGACCTTGCTGATGGCTTGCAACAGCACCAGCCTTTGTTTTTAGCTCACATGCAAATGCTCAAGGAATATTGTTGAGACTCTTGGAAGTTAGCAAAGCAGTGTCACAGTGGAATGATGGTTTTGGGGTGACTTTTTCATCTTGTGGACTCATAATGCTCAGGAGTGCACAGACCAGGAGGAGCTCTGGTCCACAGCACAGGTTGGTTGTCTCACAGGTCATCTCCCACATCTTAGAGACAGATCTGAAGATTTAAGGTTGGTGTTGGAAGAGGAGATCAGAGCAACACAGTAAAATGCTCAATTGCTCTTCAGGTTTTGAGACTTGAAATTAATTTACTGCACTACAAATAAAAGAAAGGTAACAAAGTGTCTCAGAACAGGCAGAAGAAGGATCTGCATCAGGTCGTTGAAAATGCACAGCCCACTTAACAGGGTGAGTGCAGGGGAGAGAAAACACATGGCTGAGGAATGACAGCGGCTGAGATGGAAAAGGACAAGTCAGACAGCCGGGGCATGGCCAGGGGACGCCATCCATCCGTGTTCTCAAATGATCACTGCCTGCTGCTTGTACCACTTCCTAACACTGCTGCCTCTACCTGATAGTTCAGGAAGGACAAAGGGAAGCTTGTGCTGGCAGCTCAATAAGGCCCATTCTCAGATGGTGCAGAGAGCTGTGTGAAAGGGCCAGTGTGCAGACAGAGTGCAATCACATTTTGCCTTGGTGAAAATAAAATAATCAGATTGCATGTTAACCACTTCGCAGCAAGAGAAGAAGCATGCAAGGGTTAAAACTTGAAGAGGAATGAAACAAAGGAAAGCTTTCAAACACTGAATAAAAGGCTCCTTATATCCTATCTGCCTGTGTTTCCTGATGTGTGCATGCATTGCATCTTTAGGGAAAGGAGAGTTATTTTCTTACGTTCCTGTAAGAACTTCTATTTTATAATTAATAAAATAAAATGAAAAGAAAAGGGCAATCAGCTTCATCATGAGAAAGAAGACAAGCCTCTGATTTCTAAATCTTCTGAGTTTGAGCATCATTTCTAGTGTATATCTGGTATTCAGGGAATATTTTTATACCTTTCATTCAGAGTTGTGTTGCAGAGGTCACAGTAAACCAGAGCTCAGGCTATTCAAAGTTATGTTCATGCTTATAAACTATCCTGACTGCTATAGGCTCTGATATTTCCTTTAGAGACAAAACATACCCTCATGCTCACTCTTCAGTATGCTGTTGAGCTATCTCAGGAGTCTGGGCTTTGTTTTGCTTTTAATTTTTTTTTGAAACTCTTCCAAACCCTGGAAGGGTTTCAAATCAGACAGAGATCTTACCCAAGGACTCCTGTTTAAAGCCGTGTTGTAAAATGCAAAGTCCTTCCTCCTAGAGTTTATGCTGTAAATGCTCCTCTAGCATCCCATAGATGGTGAAGGCAAAACAACGGGGCAGGAGGAAGTGAGGACAGCTCATGTGCTGCACAGTGGCAGTGCTCCCCACGCTGTTTGACGATGTAGTTGCTTGCAATTGCCCCCTATATAATAATGCTGGTTGCACTGTTGGAATCTTTCTACACTGTTACACCCAGGTGGGAAAAAATTCAGGTTAAAGGTTTTTACGTCTGACATTGGTTATATATTCTACTGGATATCACATATTATCATAGAATCACTCAGGTTGGAAAAGACCTTAAAGATCGTCAAGTTCAACCACAACGTAACCAAACTATCCTAACTCTAACAGCCCTCCACTAAATCACGTCCCTCAGCACCACATCCAAATGGTTTTTAAACACACCCAGGGATGGTGACTGAACCATCTCCCTGGGGAACCTATTCCAGTGTTTAACAACCCTTTCACTAAGGAAGTTTTTCCTGATATCCAACCTAAACTGACCCTGGCACAACTTAAGGCCATTTCCCCTTGTCCTGTCACCTGTGAGAAGAGACCAGCTCCGCTCTTGCTGTGAGCACCTTTCATCTAAAGAGTTTTGTGTTTTCAGACAGGGCCAGGTAGGATTCTCCCCACGCTCACGTCCTGTTCTTTGGGAATTCACAGCACCCACAGCTCAAAACTGTTCCCCCACTAACCCTGGAGCTGACATGTGATGCCATTCCCTCACATCAATGGATCTGCCTTAATCTCACACCCACTTACAGCCACTACATTTTTCTAATGAGCCATCTATAGGGCTCGGGCTGCCACCATGGCAGCAGGGATGGTTATGTGGACCATGGCACGTTGTTCTTCCTGCTACACCCCCACCCGAATCTACACTGCTTTCAACAAACACAAAGAGCAGCAGATTGACAGAAAGGGAGAGAAAGGAAGAGATTTAATGTCAAGCTAAACACTGTTACCAGAAGAAAAGTCCACAGCAAAGGTGCTACAGTAGCATTACTGAAATACTTTGTGTTCCTCCTATATGATACACAGTTGCTGTGCGAGGGAGAAGAGCAGAGTTTGTAAGGAGGCCACTGGAAAGGAAAAGAAAACCATCAGGAAAAGATCAATGCTTGACTGAGTTATTTTATTAAATTCCCCCTGGATTTAGTCTGAGACTTAAGGCATGATACGATCAGAGCAGATTGCCTTGGGTTATTCCATTCTGAAGTTGTCCATATATCTGACATTGGTCATGACATATTTAATTTGAACTGGAAGTTCAGATTTAATGGTTGAATTCAAGTGGAACAGGAAGCACATAACCAAGTCGGGACTTACTGTCCATGACTATTGCTGCTAACCTCTCTCACTGGGTATTATTACTTTGTGTAGGACCTGGGAAGAGCCCCTGTACTCTCAGAACAGCCTTGGATACGGGGTAAGAACCCTGTTAATGATTGAAAGCCAAAGTGGTTTCCAAAGGTGAGGGTATGCTACTGACAACTTAACGTGTGGTGCAGTTTGCAGGAATTAGGGAAAGGGAAAGGATGTGCAGGATATCTAGCTTATGGGCACTCTCATCCCCACTGCAATTTCCTTTGGAAACAAGTAAACAATTGGTACACTGCTTTTCTATCAAGAAAGTGTTGAGAAAAAGTCCACCAGGATAAACTGGCTTTGGGAGAATTATGGAAACTGCAGGACAGGATTTAGCAACTGAACATGATAGCTTACTGAAAAACATGATCTGTGTGCTTTTGAACATGTCACCCCATACCAACTTCTTAAAGTGGAACTGAAAAGAGATTAACTGAAAGTGGAATTAGTAGAAGACGTGATGGAAACAGCAAGTGTGACTAAGTATTTCTAGATGTATCTGCTACCATACATTTCCCAATCCAAATTATTCTCTTTCTAAGAGGCATTAAGGACTTGCTGCACTGAACTTTCTGCAATGAAGAAAGTCAGTAAAGCCCAATCATTTTCACTGCCTGTATGAAGCCCATTGGCTTCTGCACTTCTCCGAATTCTGTGGGTTTGTCCTTTCCATCAAATCATCACAGGAACACATCCATTCCTTCTCTGGGCAGCAGTAAGTGGAACAAAGGATGTGAAGAAGTGAATGAACATTCAAAACATCCCCTTACTCACTCCCTGGAGGAGGTAGATAAAAACAGCTCTAAGAAATCTCCTGCACTGATTTCATAAATTCAGGTCTTCTAAGTATTATTTTTTTAAAACATTTGATGGCCACGTGGAAGCATGAATTCCTTAAGCAGCAGCCAACTGCAGAGCAGGGTTCTCATTTCTCTATGTGAGGACTTTGCATTTCATGTAGCACCACTGGTGTTGCATGGTTTGAGGTTAGATATGTAAGTCTAAAGAGGAGGGATGGCATCCCTGGCCACCACAGACAGGGGACTGGAAGGGAGGAGCACCGTGGTGAAAAAAGCACCTGAAGGCTTCATGTGTTCAGGTCAGACTCTTTTGGGATCACCTCTGCCTTCCTGCTGGCTTTGCCAGCCCCTCCAAAGGGCTAAGACCACATCTCCACATCCGTGGTGGTGTCCAGAGCAGAACGTGGATCTTCTCCCACCTCTGCACAAACATAGGGCTGCTTAACCCAAAGGATGACCATGTCTGGGTGGTGCCAAACCCCACCAGCTGTTTCTCATGGCCAATTGCCTACCATGGAAGTGATGTGGGGAGCACCAAAAACACACCCAAACCTGCAGAACTGCACATCCCTGAAGGCCCTTCTCCTCTTCTCCTTTCTCCTCTTCTCCCTTCTCCTCTTCTCCCTTCTCCTCTTCTCCCTTAAGTGTTACTTAGAGTTTTGGACAGTTTAATTGATCTGAGAAACATTTATGGAGATATATAGGTATCCACCTGATCATCTAGGTCATTTTCTCCTCTACAGTGATTCATTGGGAGGGAATTAGAGTAAAAAGCAAAAAGTACAATGATGTAAACGTACATTTTTCAGAAGCCCATTCATTGTCTTCACCTTGAGCTTCAGATGGGCTAAAGTTACAAAGTGAACAATTGGAAATCTTCCTTTAAAATCAAGCTAAGGAAAAAAATAAATAAGATGAGAATGCCTTTCTCTACAGCATACCTCAGGTCTGGCTTATCAAACGCAAGGTGTTTGTTAGATGCAACAGGTTCCTTCCTACGAAGCAGTGTTCTTACATTCCTCACACCCCCTGTAGGCTTTGAAATCAGTGTTCAAAGTGGACTTTCTGAATTCATGAAAACCCACAGGTCTATAATACATCCCTAATGGAAGTCAAACATGACACCCTAGAGATAAAACACAGTGGCCTTACCCTCTGTTCACAGTAGGTGTCTGTGTATAATAAATATTTTATTTTACTACAAAAACAAATAACTAAACATACCCCCTGTGTTTGTTCTGAACTCTACAGTAGCTTTTGTGAGTTTACTATATTTCAAAGCTGAGAGAGGAAACCACAAAGTCACGTCAGTTACACTGCATGCTGCACAAGGCGAGCCAGCTCTGCTTCCAACCCCACCAGGATCCTGGGCTCTGGGTGGCCCTGGCCCTCAAGGAGACACCTCAAGGAACCTGGCTTCAGGGTGGGAAACCCACCAGGCATAGCATACAGACAATACATAGAGATGAAAAAAAAAAATAGAAAAAAAAAAAAGGAAAAAAAAAAAACACACTGGTTTTGCTACTTTTCTCTTTAGATGTTGGTCTTGCAGGACCTCTGTTAAGCTGGAGCAAGTGCTCCATCCTGCTGCAAGATCTGGGGCACTTTTGTTTGAGATGGAACACTCAAAATACACAGGTGACGTGACACCAAAGGGGATGTTCAGCAGCTCCTCCATGGAGTTTCACATGCATCATGCCCTGCTTTTACCACTGCACTTCTTCTCTACAGCTTCATTGCTCAGGATACCACCTCTGAGAGGTGAGGACAAGCTGAAATCACAGACCCTTCTCTTTTCCCTATTCAGCTGTGGGCCTACAATCGGAGTTCATCAGCTACATGAGAGCTGTGGGAGAAGAAGGTGGTTGCAAAACAGACCCACAGCCTGCAGAAAGCTCCTGCATGCTGAGGGTTGCGTCCATCAACCCAAAGCAGATAATAAACAGGAGGCTGCAAACAGGCACTCAGAGCTTCATCTCCTTAGGAATGAACAGTAAAATAGAAGTTTGCTGCAAGAGCACAGCTTCCCACAGCTCACATGGCTCTCAGGCTGCAGTCTCAACTATTTTCTGCTTCTAGATGCATGTGGTGGCTGCGTCCACAGCAACAGCACCTCCTGGAGCAAACCCAGCTCCTGGAGCTGGAGATGCATTCAGCTTTTTCACTTCCATGTCCCCACTCTTGCAGCATCTCTGTGACACCTTTCCATCGAGCACCAAATGCTCGCTAATCAGGGAAATGCGATGCTCCCGTTGAGCACAGATGAGGTTACAAGACATTACTCTTATTTCAAGGGCAGCGTCGAACCACCCAACTTTTAAATACGCATATATATATATAAGGGAAACGGAGAAAAGCTATCATAAATGTGCAGTTCCTGATTAATCACTGCGTTCTGACAGCTTTACACAGATATAACTGCGCCAGGCCAATTTCTCAGCTGGTGTAAACTGGCATCCATCCATGGACCATAATGAAGGTAGGCCAATTTACACCAGCCAGCTGACCCATTTTTATTGATTTTTAAATGATTTACATCAGGCTCAGAACGGAGTAATACACTGGTGAATCAGGCCCATGGAGTGTGTGCCCTAACCTTACATTATCAGGAAATTCAGAATTAGGATCTCTTGGTCTATCGTTATTTCATGCTTCTACATCCATCAAAAGGGAGCTTTTCTAAGCTCTGCACCGTGAGTATGCTATTATCTAGATACAATAATAAGAGATTCAGACACTGTAAAAAAACCTTAAACCTTGACTTGTGGATTTATACAAGACATTTAATGTTATTTTAACATAGTATTTGGTATGTACTTTTATATGTTTCAGTGGCTTATATCATCATTCTTTCTGTACTAAAACTTACACGTCCTTTTTTCTTAAATAATATCCTTGTGTAAATTTTTTTGTAAGCCCTAGGTTTATTTTATGACCCATAAACTTTGACAATATATTAAAATCTTGGAGGAATTTAATATCAGTAGAAGATTATCTTTTAAAAAAAAAAAATCATTTCTCTGTGCTACAGAGACTTAGACGTATCTGGTATGTTAAAAGGTTTAATGGCTGTTTGTAAATTTTACTGCAACTGTCAATAACTTCATAATATATGGAGCCAGTTAATAGGTCAACGGGAAATATTTATATCTGGCCATAAACTGTTTACCCGAGAATAAACTAATTTCTGATGATAATGAAACATAAAAGTCAATGAGTATTAATTTTAGCATTTTACACTAATTTCAGCCCAGTTTCACCATTTGCCAGAAACACTTTCTGAGCAGAGGCAGAAGCACTGCTGTTTCCAAGCTCTGAGTGCATCAGAAGCAATAGGACTTCACAGCACTCGGAAGTGCAAACACTTCAAATGCAAGGAAGTCTGCAATGGTATTCCTTAGGAAACACACCTTAAAGGATCTTTTTCTCCTTTTGGATGAAGCAATTTCCAATAACACCCCCTCCTGCATGTATACAATGCAAATGAAAAGGCATTCAATGCCAGCCAACGGCTGGTGGCTCCATTCCTTGCCACCCTATGGCAGTCACAGCCCTGAGCCCCTGCACAGGTGAGGGCTGGCACACTGCCTGTGGCTTTCACATTACAAACATTGACCAATTAATTTTTTTATATTTAATGTTAGGCTTTATTAATCTGGTATTTTATTAATAGAAATTTTAAATATTTAATGCCAAATTTTCACACATAATGCTACAACTTATTAATCTACTAAATTTTATCAACATAATTTTGGTAACTTCCATTTCTCTCCTTCTCCCCCTTCCCCCAGATCAATTACATAATTTTAAATACATTGCCAGACCAGACTGAAAACATACAACATTGTCTGAGAGTGGGAAGTGCAAGAAGCATGCTTCCCTGTTCCTCCTCATTCCCTATCTGTGTGTTAAGTGCTGTGACCTTGTTTCCTCTGTTCATCCCTACTGGGGTGTCTGCAGACAGATCTGCAATCCAGCAGCCCTATGTCCTTCCCTAACGAGCTCTAATTATGCTCTATTTGTGTGCTGAGACCAGATTCAACAGCACATGACTCCACTGTTAAGAAACTCTTCCTCTGTTGCATATTCCTAAGGCACCTTATGGGATGCCATTCTGCGTATAATCTGATTTTTTCTCCTTCCAAATTAGTATCACAGTCACATAGCAAATTGGAATATGCATGTAGCTTCAACACTGATATGGCGTTTCCTTCTCCTCTTTCTGACACTTTTGATGTTGTTCCCTTTCATCGTCGTCACCGTCCTGCTTCTGCAGCAGACTTCACATCTAAGGCCTTGTGCAGGGCATAATTAGAAGCTGCAGGACCAAGGCATGAAGGTTGGGCTCTTGTTTTCCAGGCAGCAGCCCAGGGAAGGGCAGCTGGCTGCTCAGCACTCGCTGCTTGCCAGGGTTGCTGCCGATTCCACGGGGACACCCACCTTAAGGGGACACCCCCAGGCTGCCCACAGTCTGTGCATCTTATCTTGGCCACCTGGTCACCAGTGGGATGGACTTGAGGAAAACACAAACTTCCCAAAGGCACAGAGCTCCCCAAAACCTCTCCCACCTTCCTCCCAAACACAACTAATAACTAGGAGAAGGGAAAAGTCCCTCAGTGCTTCAGCAGAGCCAGAGGGAACTCCTACATGTAACTGCTGCAGAACAGGGATGTGCTGCTCTCCCAGATAACATTTTCAATGCCCTTAGAATGATAGAAACGGAAAACTCCAAATAATAAACTCCTGGCCTTGCACTGAGCTCTACATCTTACAACTGTGTGCCTTCTTCCACCCAAAAAGCCATTTTATCTTCATAATCTTACTACAGATGTTTTCCAGTTTGCTGTTGCATAGGCACCTTAATAACCAGAGCCCTCAAATGAGAATGAACTTATCTCAGAAAAGCACTGAGCAAATAATAGAATTTATTGCAATTGTGTAGCTGGCTGATGGAATTGCATTTGTATTTTTTTCTGGAAGGTGTCAGCATTGGGGAACATGAACTTTCTGTAAGAAAAGATGCATACCCTGCATCAGCACAAAAGGCACAGAATCACAGACACCTCCAGTCCATCCCAGCTGTCAGGACCTTGAGGAAATGACTCCAAAATGAGCTCCATCTGGGGATTCCACTTGGAGTCCTCTTATTCCCCAAGAGCCACCACCCACAGAGGGACATTAGCAGCCCTGAATGAGGCTTGCATCCACTGTAACAGCACTTTGTTCCTCAGTTAAGCTTGGCAGAAGCACAGCAATCGCTCCAATTGTTTGGTACCCCAGAAGGTGCCCCCCTTTTACCAACTCTTGTTTGGTGTGCTGGGTTCACCTGGCACTGTTTCAATGGGAAACTTCATATTTCAGCATTTTCAGGAGAAAAACATTCTCACTACTGTTAGCTCTTACAGTAATGCCAAAGGACAACAGGGGAAAAAAAAAAAAAGTGTGTTTATTTGAAACACTCCACTACAAAATGACAAAGTTCTGAGACAAAAGGTACCTCATCCTGCTGCCACCCCACTGGGCACCACACCGAGGGGGTCTCAGACACGAGTGCAATTCCTTTACAGTATCTTACATTCTGCAAAATTAGACACAGTCTACATGTTAAGGAGAGAGCATCAGATCAGCATTAGCTTTGAATTTCCTTGCTTTTGTCAGCCTCATTATTACAGCCTGGATGTTATTAAAATGCTGCTCTTCGTCTGTTAATCATTTCACTTCTCTATCTCTGCCACATGAACTTTAGAACACTGTGAAATGGGTTTTGTAGTTGCATGTTTTTTCAAGTTCATTGATCAAACATTTGTACATTTTAATGTTATAAATAATTGAAGAGCCTTCATTTTTCAGTGTTAAAATTAAGTTTTCTGTTCTGCCTTTTAAAACTAGAACAAGGGAAAGCGTAATTTAAGCCATGAAAAGGCAGCAAAATACGTGAAACTCTCTGTAACCCTTTTCTGTGAGCCTCTTCTTGTTTCACTTTGATTCTCACGAAGACTGAAGTGCGTGCAGGCAGCCCTTGACAGCCTCCTCCAGCAGGTTAGTAGCTAGAGGAATTCACCTATTTTCTGAGAAGGCTTTAAACACGGGGTGGGTACAAGGAGACTATTTGAAGCCACCCAGCAGGCTCAGGGAGCCTGGGCATAGGGAGGAGGGGTGCAAGCCAGGAAGAAGGGATGTTCAGATGAAGGACAGCTGCTCGTGTCTGAGTGCACATTTCCCTTCTAGGTGAACATATTAAATAGAGGTAAAGCCGCTGAATGAAAGAATCTGGAGACAACCCACTTCATGCTGGATATAGGGAAAATAAACCATAGGGTTGCCTCCAGGAAGGAGGAGGGCAGCAAGACACTAACTTTATTTCCTAGAAACAGTGAATGGCTCCCATTCTTGGTGCTCCCAGAGCTTCCTGCTATGCTAGAAGTTCAATTCAAGCATCTAGGCAGTCAACTGGAGGTAGCAAGAGGGTCAGTCTGCACCGGCTCCCAGAGAGGGCTGACAACCAGACAGATGAATTTGCTGCAGTTAGCGTGAAACAGCAGCGCTAATGACATCTGTCACATAAACACAGTCACAGAAGAGCAGCCTGCTAGTGTCAGGCATGAAGCCCGAGGTCTTCCACAAGATGTCTAAGCCTGACTAATTCTAGATCAAAGCCAACTTCTCAAGTCAAAGTCAATCATTGGTACTGCTGCTGGGTCAGCTGCTAACATGAATCAGCACAGAGCGAGCCTAACATTTCCAGTTTTTGGAGGAATACCACAAGCAGATTCTTATCCAAGATACCAGACTACACCCGACATCCTTTGAGAAATTACACTGAGAATTTCCAGAGGAAGGCAGTCCCATGAGAGGCGACCAGTGCTTCCTGGCTCTGGTGCAGATGGAGATGCTGTGAGAATGGACCCCAGGAATTGTCTCAGTGCAGTGAGCTGGCAAACAGCATTCAGAGCTCTTCTGTCCTGGTGGGAATATGGAGGCTGCAAGCAGAATTGATGCAGAACAGATTTGTGAGATAAGGTTTCCTGGAAGTTGGGGTGAAAACTGTGGATCTTTGCATGGGAAGAACTAAACCACGAAGACCGAATGTTTTCCCACTCCCTGACTGCTGTTTCACTCACTATGAATTTTATGAAAATTGTGTTGAGTGAAATCAAGATTTACTGAGAACACTAAAAGCCATGTTGATGGAGCAAGCTACTTGAGTGATTGCTCTGCCCAAGTTCATTTCAAAGCAAATTTTCCCATAGCCACAGCAATGCTGAGGTTGGTGACTGCTCTTCAGGGCAGAGCCCGTTACTCAACAGCAGCTTAAGGAAAAGAGCAGAGACACCACCACATTAAATCCAGTTTGGCTTGAGTTGTAAGCTCACACCAATCTGCATTCCGGAACCTATACTAAATCTGCAATTCCAGATTCAGTGTAATTGAACAACAGTTCAATTCTGCCTACAAATGGTGGACTTTACAGCAAGAAGATAACAAGAGAATTTGTATCATGACGTGGGCTTTCAAAGAGCTTTTTCCAACTGTAAACTGTGGAAACCATAACAGGAGCACAAGGAAGGTGAAATAAGAGTTGGCAAATTCTCCTATTCAGAAATTTGGAGAATTAAGAGAACAAGTTCCCTTAAAGCTAATTGCAGCTTTAATTTTTCTCTCTGCCTCCCCCTCACAAAACATCAAGGGTTGAAGGAGGAAACAGTGGGGGGGGGGGGGCGGGGAGGGGGGGAAATCAAAAGCATGCTGAGCCTGGTTGGAATGGCAGCTAGGGCAAGTTTTTGTTCTTGATATCACACTGTTAGCTCCAGGAGATCGGCAGGAATGAAGACTTACCTCATCTCCTCAATAGATAGTTAAAAAAAAAAAAAAAAAAGAAAAGCAACTTTCAGAAATTCCCCCAGGTTGAGCGTGTGTACAGTTCAATCTTGCAAAAATCCATTGCTGTATGTGCCATGCTATCCTCCTTCTCAGAGGGAATTTGGAGAGCGCTCCAGGCAGTGATGTGCTGACAGCAGGCTGCTCTGTGCTGGTTGGATACTGTGGTCCTCACCCTGCACATCCCTTCCCTTGGAGCAATGGGTGGGAATTGGCACAGGGCTGCCTTGCCCAACTACTGGGAGGCTGCAAAGAGCATTTCACAATTACTTCTTGATGCTACTTAATGGAAAGAATTGCCTGGTGGCGCATGGCGTTATCACCCCCTCCAACAAGCACTCCAGCCTTCAACATTAATCTCAGTGTTCTCAGCATCTTCCAAGCCTCAGTCCACAGGAGAGTTTCTCTTCGCAGCGAGTGGCTTACTGGTGGGGATGGATTAAAACAAATACAAGCAACACTGTATGGTAAATTCTTCTTCTTTGTACAACAGCTGTTTTGAATGTGTTATAGGATTGAGTAAAACCTCGCTTCCATATTCAAAAGGAGCCTCAGCTTTTTCAAGAGAGTCTGGCTCCTCTGCCAGGAGTTCAGCTGCTGATATTCACTTATTTAATTCTTCGCCAAACATGCAGAATCTCTGACAACCGTTTGTTTAAATTACTTACACAACTTGCTGGTTTAATCTTTTTTTCCCCTATTAATCTGTGACCAACCATGGAATTTAATATTTTTTACCATGACTAATGTATGAAATTTGTTAGCTTTGTATGTAATTTGCAGAGAACCCTGAATAATTGAACCTTTAAGTTTAAAGGCTTGTATTTTGTTATTCTAGCTGTGATTACTTGTAATGGTTTGGAGAACCTAAGATGCTTTAGTGAAGGGTACAAATAAAAAATAGCGAAATTAACCCTAGCCCTCCTTGTTTTCCTGTCTGCATTCAGCTGTAATTGGGAGGAAAAAAAAAGTATAGAGGAAAAAAAGAAAAAGAGCGACCATGGAACTGATGTACAAAAAGGATTGCAAGAAGCAACTTCTGGTACCTCTGCTATCAAATCACAGCCTTCTCATTCTCAATCCTTGTTTGATACCATACTTCTTGTACTGCATTGCCTACCAAACCTCTCTGCACTGCAGTCTGATCTTTAAATCACCTGGAAAATGCATTTCAATAGCAACAATGATGATAGAAAATAATCAGCATTTTTCCGCAGGCTGAGCAAGTTCCACATCCTGACATGGATCTTCCTCAGAGTCTATCACAACAGTGAAGCCCTCCTGAGCTCAGAGCTCTGCCAGTAGACCCCCAGGAGGACAGCAAGGTTTGAGAGGTGCACTTGTACAGGATGGAACCACAATTTTTCAGGTCATCCCTAACATAGACAAGCACTGCAGTCACGTTAGTAAATTGCACCATGAACCAGAAGGGAGACCCGACCAACAAGCTTATTGTCTCCAGTCACTGCCTGGGTTCTGGTACCTGAACTAAGGAACATACCTACCCATAGCACACCCAGACTACAACTTCTTTGCCAGGAAGATGCAAGGAATCTGATTCAGAAACAGCTTGCTTGTGGACCCATAACGACCCAGTATAGCCCAAAGGATGAGCTCCGGAGGACCAATTCCTGCCCTCCAGGTGGCAGGACAAGATGGAAGCATCATGGAGCATCAGAGTAGCACCAAAGCAACACAAGCACTTGTGAGATCTCTCTCCCAACTGGGAGAAGGGAAAGAGCACGACAAGCTGCTACACAAACACAGAAAAAAAGTCTTAGAAGGAAGCAGAATGCAAACTGATCTAATGGCACATTAGCCCTAAACCAGAGAAAAGCATGTAGTACAAAATGACTTCGAACAAGGGTTTTTTATATATATATTCCTCAGGTCATGTTATTTCTTTTAAATATTAATCAGAAAAATTGGAAAGCTTTATTATGAAGATGACAAATGCTACTGTGCCTCAAGGAAAGGTTGTGCACAGGATGTGCAAACTCTTACTTATTTGATTCAACATGGTGACTGTGGGCTGCACTTTTAATGAGGGAAATAAAACATCTTCTTAATTGGCTATAAAAGGATGTGCACCACAGCCTTACTGAAACATTAGGCTGAATAGTTAGAACCTACTTGGTAACAATGCCTCATTTTTATTAATATTATTTTTATTGGTTGCGAAATCTATGAGTTTATCTATATTAAAGGAACAAAAGACTTTTTTTGCCAAGGCAGAAAGAAAGGATATTCCACACAGGGTAAATTGAAAACACCAGTGTACCCTGTAGAGTAATAGCACTTTATCATGATTTGTACATGGGAACATAACTTTTGCCAAAAAACATAGGTGACCTCTCTCTACCCTGTATTAATAGTTACAGTATGGAGATGGAAGTATATGCAGGACACTCCTTTTTGCTACAAAAAAAAAAAAAAAAAAATAGTAGGGGGCTGTTTAAGATATGTGAAAAGGAGGCAAATCCAACTAGTAAGTGTTGACAGGCATCACATCTCATGCAATGAAAAACACATTATTGGAATTTACCCAAAACTTGGCTTTTATTCCAATCGCTCATATTAATTCTTTTAAATTGAGGAAGAACACACTCAGAACAGCCTCAATGGTCAGACTGTAGCAAACCCAGACCACTTCTCTGAATCCTGCTGTGAAACACAAGCTATCGAAATGGAGTGGCTAGACTGGATGGTGGATGACAACACCTGCACACAAAGCACAAAGGAGTTTGGGATCAACTCAGTGGGTTTTCTCATCTTTCTTTGCAGGCCCTCCAAACACCTTCCTCTTAAAGGAAAAAAAAAGGAAGAAAGAGGCTGTGGGCTCTCATTGGCTCACCTGGAAACAGAGATTGCTGTGGCTGCTACCAGCCTCCCTGCTGGTGAGTCTGAGCATCTAGCACATCCAGCATCCAGCACATCAGCCCGGACATTGAATTTAATAAATAAAAGAGCACCCTCTGGAACAGAGAGCAGAATTCCAGAGAGCATCACCTAGGGCTGCTCTGGCTTACAAATTTATGTTGAAATCTGTTAGCGATTGTGTTCATAACAGCTTTTATAAAGCACTGTAATTTACAATTTTAAACTTGACATGTGAGTGAGCTTCCTGGATTACACAGCACCACTGCTTTTGTCCCCAAAAGACAAAGCAGGAAGAATGCTCCCAACCTTCACAGCTTGCTTCCCACAGTTTCATATCCTTAGGCTTACTGAATCCCAAACCAGAATAAGCATCACCCACAGTGGATACACACACAGAGCAGAGCAACAGCAGCTTTGAATCAAGCATACGTGATGAAGAGTGCTAACTACAGCTGCACAAGGGAAGGCTGTCTGGAGCAAGAAGAGTGTGGTTTTTCTTCCAAAAGCCAAGGGGAAATTCACCTTCTTCATGGCTGAGACATGTCAAGGGACCAGGCAAGAGCAGCCCAAGATGCCCAGATTATGATGGTCTTCCTTGCATCAACCCCAACAACAAGAATCTTGCAGCATTTTCCCATCACACAGCAGATTGCACTACTGAAATTCCTTATTCTGAATTTTGCTTGGGTGATTTTTGTCTCACTGAACCTTTCCTTCCTAGGAAAATGCTAAACTAAAGCAGACAAGAGCAGACAGGTTTTCTACAGGTCCTTGCTGAGATAGTGCTCAGGAGCCTTCAGGAGGAGGAACCAGCAAGCTGAAGCTGGAAAACACACTGAGGAAGATAACAGCTCTTTGTACTGGGCTCACCAGCACCTGCTGAAGTGTCTGATCAGACTTACCCTATCCGAAGGTGCACTATTTGTTCTCTACAGCCTTGTAAAATGGGAGGACCACTAAAACTTGGAAAATAACTAGCAGTATTGTGAAACACAGAGGGAGTAGCTGAAGACTACTCCTAACTTCTTCAAGATCTTGAGAGTTCTTTTCTATGTCTGTTCCAGAAACACCACAAGATTCAATATTTGCAATTATGAACGAGTATTTTCACATGTCCAGTCTTAGCAGCAGTTATTCTGATAATAATTCATTGCTAAAATCAACACTCAAGTTCACTTCATCCTATTTCCAGCAATTAAAGCTACTTCAAATAGGGAATTTTAATTTGAGAAGTATAATAAATGTCATTCCTGTAACACGTACATTACTGTAATCTAATGTGAGTAAGAAGTCACTTGAGATGGAGACACGCACCAGCCCCTTTAGGGCTAGTGCCATAGCAGAGGCAACAAAAGGGAAACCGTCGTTAATCCATTGGAAATATCATGTTAATAAATGAAAATGAGATAATGACTTTTGTGGCTAGCTGAATCTTGTCTAAAGCCTCTTATGAGCTTCATGTGTCTCAATTAGAGACTATGTTACAAGGTAAAAAAATCAGCTGGAGGCTGAACACAATAAAAAACAAAGTTAAATAAGGAAATGTACTCTGTATTATTATTATTGCAACCTTATTGCCTGACCTAGAAGTTTCTCATTGTTGGAATCCACCCCGAGCTCCCATTATAGCTTCTAATTGGTATTTCAGGAGCTGCTCCCACAATGCAAGACAAGCATGACTGCAATTTGCTTCTATTCCTCCCCCCCCCCAAATTAAAGACCAGTCAAAGCCCATTTACCCCAACTGATTCCGCATCATATACACACACCCCTAAAAGATGTTACGTATGTATCCTTCATTAGATTATACACTCCTACAGTGTCATCTCTGCAGTCCTTTCACACTACAGACACTTATTTTGGAGAAAACCCACACCTGAGTTAAGCAGAAAATTCCATATTTCTGCTCACGGCTTATAAGGGAGGATGATCCAAAGGCACTGGGGGAGTAGCACTTGGGTCACACTGGCATTCAGAGGGATTTGTTTCCTTGAACCATTTTGGCCCCTTTCAAAACCCTCATCCTGTAACCACACAGCAACTGACCGCAAGCTTCGGGAGGTGTTACATCATGGGAGCCATCACGATTACCTAAATCGCAAAAAGAGCATGGCTAAGGTCAAAAGTTCCTCAAAAAGTCTAATATATACATCCCCAGAGGAGCCAGCTCTGTTCACCTTAATCCTGAATCAACACCGCCTGTGTAAGTACAGGCTGGCTGGAGCCCACACGAGGTCCTGCAGGGGCTTACAGCGAGATGCAAGAGCCTTGACGGATTTGGGCTGCACTGCATATTGCAGGGAAAGTGATCTAGCTGTGCTTTTTAAATAGCTGCAAAACATCATTAAGGCTTTAGTTCCTTCGGTCAAAAACCGCACTCCACACCACCGTATTTTTTTTTCCCCCCTCTATACAAGTTCCCATAAGAAGCTCTTGTTGCCAGCACAGAGAGGACAGCCACCCACCCACCCACAATGAGACACCACCCTTTGCTGAGTGATACTGCTAACAGACCCTTATTTCTGAACGCGCCCAAAGTTACTTTGGACAGTCCTTCCTCCCCCAGCAGAGGTAAACCAAGGGATGGGAAGCAGGCTCCACATAGAGGATAGCTATTCTGGCCATCACTGCTCTTCAAATCTTGTACAGAAGTATCATAAGATTTTCGTCCAGCTAAGCAAATCCTTCACACTTCTGGGAATGTTTAATATGAACATTTCTACTCCGTGGCATGAAATACAGAGCAACATCCCTGTGCCATGCAGAAGTGTAACTGTTTCTCCAACTGAGAAAGCATAATGAAGCACTCACATAGATAACAGAACTCAACTGCACCTTAAAGCTGGATTCCACGAGCAGTTTATTGACCTAGCAGGTCAGTGTGCAGGCCAGCCACAGGGATAATCTAACCCAAGTATAAATTTGATCATTTATGGTTTGTGTGACAGCTATGAACTGAATTTTGCAGCTCATGCTCAGGAAGGCTCACAGGTGGGAGCTGCTGGGATGGAGAATGGATAAACAGCACAGCTCTACTGCATGGCAGAGCTTGCAGTGGTCTGCTCACTGACCTGTATGTCCCTGGAGAGCCCTGTTCATGGAGCGAACATGTACTAGTTTGTCTTTTATCATCAAGTCTTTCTTATTTTGGAGCTAGAAGACCACCATGAATGCTTCAAGCATCCTCTCCAGATGCTTTATCCTACCACAGACAGTAGGAAATACTTGCCTACTATTAAACTTGCTGTTGCACAACACATTTTTAGTCTTCCTTTTTGAGCCTGCATCTAGAAGTATTGGCACGAAGGTATAAATACTTCTTGTATAGATATTCCTCATCAAGATCAAGACTTGATCTCAATCCTGTAGATCATAAAACCACAACAGCCACCTCTGGGCTGAGAACCAGAAAGCTACAGCTGATGGAGGTATGAAGTGTGCAAAAGTAAGCCACTAAACTGAGATTACTGACTCCCAAGTTCTTCAGTAAAGGCACTGAGCTGCACAGCAGGCTTCATAGAAAGAAGATTTCATAAGGGCAATTATTTTGGCTAGGCAAAAAGCTAAATGAGATGCTTTTTCTGATGGCATTTTGGTGTTTACCCTCATTTCCCACACACAGCTGGGACAAAAGTCCACAAGTTGATGTTGTTTCAGCTGAAAGATGGGAATCAATTCCAGTTCAATGTGGGGAAACGTGCACATTCAGCACTACTACAAACACGTGCCCTCCTCAGATTTTAGATTTAGCTTCTCCTCAAATCATTTTTAAAAAATGCATTAATTGACCACTTGCTTCTACTCTGAAAGCATGATCAGGCCAAGCATCAATACAGGGAGACATGATTTGAAATACACACGCTGCACATCTCCAGCAGCAGCATTCCTTTGTATTGCTCGGCTGCGCACAGTAAGTGCCCGCTAACAATTTGCATTGAACTCGCACGGCTTTCCTGCAGAAGTCAATTCAGATCAATAGAAAACGACTTTCACAAAGAAAACAAGTGTTGTGCAAAAAACGGTTCAGGCAGTGGGAGCATTTCACAGTTGGGGCTGGCAAAGAAACATACTTTTGTCTGTAGCAAAACAAACATAACCACCAAAAGGCACAACAGGTTGCAATTGCATGTTGATTTCCATCACGTTCTACAACGTGGCACATGATTAGGCAGGTCACTGTGCAGCAAGATTGGTATCAATGGATGAAGGAAAAGACACATACAGCAACTGCAAGAAGCTGACATTAGTCTAGAAGCATGTGATGAAGTCCTATTGACCCAAGCAGGACCTGGGAGGGAGAGTCCTGCCTCTGTTTTGCTAGTTATGTCATGATGTGGTATAAAAAGGTTCTAAAGCAACCCAGTGCTTGAATTGTGAGGGTGAATTACACTCTGAAAGAGTTCTCACTTTTCCTGGATAGCAGCTATTAGTGAGCCATTGCTGAAGGGGGAAAAATACAGAAGTGGGTTTAAAGAGAAATACAACAGTTCTGGGAAGATCCTGGAGTTACTCCTGTTGACATCTACCCCATTGTACACATCACCATAAGTATCTTGAAGTACCTGAAACAACAGCCTAGTAGAACTAAATAAAAATAATACCGACAATGCTAGCAGAAAAGCAACAAAACTACAGGGGACCAGAACAATGAGATTTGAAAGGAAAAGCACCTGAGAAGTGAGATACAATCCTGGCCCTACTACACAAATAGGATCAGCAATGGGTTAGAGCAGTTTCTCATAAGACTTTTTATATTCCTTGTTTGTGTTCTGATAGGAAATCCCAAGAGCTTCCCTTTTCTGTTTTGGAGTCATCACTCCAAATCAAACCCACAAGGAACAGAAAGATGCACAAATCCTGTAAACCAACCAAGGGATGTGAAAATCTTCAAGCCCTGAGAAATGTTTGTTTCTTTCACATTAGGTAAATTCTTCTTCAATATTTCAGAAGAGTCTTATTTTAACCACAATAACTTGTCAAATGTTTGCTATAAGGAAGAAACCACCCTGAACTCATAGTAAGTGCATCTGAATAACACTAAGAAAAATGCAAGAATGGCTTTATGCCATGCTTATATGATCTGATGGAAAAAGTGATTTTTTAGAGCAGGGAACATTCTGCTGTTCTGGCTCACATCACATCAACAGTGTCACTGAGCATGAGGCAACAGTGGTATTTCTATTTTTATGCATAAAGTTCAGTACACTTTGGGTAAGAGAATGTGCATATAGCTCCTGCTACAAGAATTGTGTACAGACCCCATTTATTCCATGTTACTTCTCCATAAATGAGTATACTCCACTTGTGAGACTGTACTAATAACTTGCAGGTCATATTAATATTGTTGAATATGCTTGCTGTGTATAAGATTGCTGCTAGATAGTCACTTACAGGTCATAACATACACATGGTCACTTTGCTCAATGGCATTTCAGGCCTGATGCACTTTGTGTCTTCATCCACTTAACACGAGTCCAACAAACACAGACCCCTGCATGTGTTTAGCTTGAAGCCATTCAACTTCATGCTACAGTTATCTTTAACAGAACTCTTTAATGGGAATCTTAAGAAAAAAAATCCCTTTAAGTACTGAAGGTTTTCCTTCTCCCCCACCCCTCCAATCTTACTTTGCTTTCCTATTGGCAAACGTCTCATCCAAACCCCCCACCCCCCATTCCACTCCAAAGCTAAGAAGTAAACTCAGCTTCTGGAAACAGAACACAAAGACAGCTCAGGATGCAGCATGTAAGCAAGAGTTTCTCTTGTCAGATCCAGCTGCAGCCTTCCCCCCTGGCCCATGGCTGTGCCCTCAGGCAGGCAAGGTACCAAACACCAGTTGACCTCCAACACTGCCTGCACACTCAGCCCTTCCTCCTATGTCTTAACACGGGAAGATTAATTACTTGGTGTTTAACTACATAATCAGCCAAGATAGAGGTTTTACTATAGAAAGCCAGTGCTGATCCCCCATACCTCCCCCATTAACATCTCCCTACATTTCAACAGTTAAGTAGCGATGCAAGCTGTCTCCTTTCTGCTAATTTAAGTTTCTTCCCCCCTGCTTGAATCAAATTCATCTATACTCTTATTTCACCCACTTTATGCTTAGTTTATGAACACACGCCCTGGGATTCACAGTAAATTTTAGGAGTTTATCAATAGTTCATCCACTCTCAAATTCCTCCTCGCTATCTTGAAGTTTTAAATCTTACAAGCAGCCAGTTTATCTCTGCAGGTGAGCACTTTCCCCAGGTTTCCCAGGCTTTCTGCACATAGTAGCTCCATAAGTATTTCTGTCACTCTTCTTGCTGTCCTCTGCCCCTTCCAATCCCCACGATGTCCGTTTAATGCTGCAGTGTCCTACCTCAGGCAGAGTAGCCCGTGGAGGTGCAGATAGGTACTTAACAGTCTGCTAGATTAGGCTCTCACTGCTTCACAGTTCATACTTCGGGGTTGTGCTTCTTTTTCATCTTGGCCCCAAAATGTTTTCTGCAAATATCTCTTAGGGACGTATCCTTACAACGCAGAGCTTCAAAGTTTAGTTTATCATCTCCTTTTGAGACTCTCTTCTACACTTTCCCCATCTTTTAGGGAAGTTCTTTCCAGCTTTAATCCACACCTCCATCCATCTCATTAGATACAATTTTAACCACGTTTTTCCAGGATGTGTGCATGAAGCTGTTTAATCCTCAGTATCAGCTGTAGATTGGTTACCCCCCTCACACCAGCATTGCTTTAACCTACCCTTAGTTACCCAAGCAATTCCTCCTGTTCTGATCAATGTTTGGAATCCAAACAGCCCAGAACGAAGCCCATGCCTGCTTTCTACATTATCTCTCTCAGAAATTCCACCAATCTTTCAGACAGGATTTACCCTTTATGAAACCATGCTGACTAGTTTATTTCTCCAGATGTTTTGTGATCTCATCCTTTATTAATGTTTCTAGAGCTTTGCCTAGCACCAAGGTCAGATGCACCAGTCTATCATATCCCGGCTGCTTTTCCCTGGTCTTTTTTCCATCCCCCTTCTGCAAACTGGAGTTGTATTTGTTTCTCTTCAATCCCTTAGTGTCTACCTCATCTCCAAGGAGCCAAAATAAAGTCTTCATATATTCAACGACTAATCTCTTCAGTCATCTTGTTAAAGATTCCCTAGTACATAACTCCTACTACCTTGGAGTTTCCAGGGATTTTAACTTGCACAAGATTTACTTTAGTACAAAATTATCATAACCCAGAAACTCTGCCTCCATCCAGTCCTGTAGACACTGAGCAGACAGGTCTGTTTAGACAGACTTCCAAAGTCACCATGAGGGTGACCAGTTCTTGTTATAGTTACTGAGACAAGGGCTGCAAAGGCTCCTAGTCTGTTTCAATATCGTAACCCAGGTGTTCACTATTACAACTGTACATAAGTGCATGATCTTCAATTTGTAATGATACATGCTACTTCAGTACTTAAACATTTCTTTTCTCTTTAGATCATTTAATAGAACTAATGAAGGAATTCAAGCTACTTGAGAGTCCTGATAGAGGATCAGAAGTGTATCTGGGAGGCCTCAGCTTTTGTGGAAATCCCACATTTTTATTGCACATATGAAAACAAATGCACATAAGAAGTGAAGATATTGCTCCATAGGGCCTTCCTACCCCCAGGCAAATTGTCACTTCCTCCCAACTTGGTGTCATCTGCAAACTTATTGGGGGTGCACTCAATGCCTGTATTCAGTTCATCAGTAAAGATATGGAACAGGACCCCAGTACAGCCTTTTCCTTATCCTCAGTGGTCATGTTCCTGATCACATGCAGTACAAGATAGAGATTCTCCTTGGCCCTCCTCTTACTGCTGATATATTTGTAAAAAAGCTTTTCATTCTCTTTTGCACCAGTGGCCAAGTTGAGTTCAAGCTAGGCTTTTGCCTTCCTAATTTTCCCCCTGCACATCCTAACAGCTTCTTTGTACTGACCCCAAGTGTTTTGTTCCTTCTTTCACAGGAAGCTGCCTCTTTCTCCTGGAAAAGGAGAGGAAAAGCTCCCTGTTCATCCATGCTGGTCTTCTTCCCTCCTAGCTCACCTTACAGCACTACAGGACAGCCTGCTCTTACACCTTTAAGGCTTCCTTCTTGGGAAGCAACCAGCCTTCCTGGGCCCTTTTACCCTCCAGGACTGAATACCAATGTACTCTCCCTACCAGCATCCTGAACAGTACAAAGTGCACCCTCTGAGACTTCACCAAGCATGGTAAACAACCATTTCACGGCCACTCTGTTCAAGACAGCTCCCAACATCTGCATCGCCCATTAGTCCCTCTGTTTGTAAGCAGCTGGCCAATTTAAGAAAATTGGTTTAATGAAATAAAACATGTGCCACTCCTGTGGACCCCACGGCCACTCACAGCAGTTCACTTGGTCCTGTTGTGACTCCTGCAGTGACCATCACTGACCCACAGAAGCCATCATGCAGCTCTCTGCACCTATTCTCCCCTGTCGACCCTGGAACCCAAAGGCATCCCCAGGAGAGTTTGTTAACAAAAGTCTCTAAGAGTCATGCTCTTACTGGAGCTCTGAGTTGTTTGTTACATGGCTGTCTCCAATGACACCAACTCAGTACAGAGGCTGCAGGATATTAATATTAACTATGTAAATAACAGGCAATTCTTCAGAGGGTGAAGGAACTTGTCTCTAATTTTTAAAGGATATGCTTAACTTAACTACAGCTAATTAGCTGTGATCTTCACATAAACAAAGGAATCACATTTGATTTTACATTTTTCTAAATAGCAGAAAAGAATTTCCCATTTATCCAAAACAGACATTCAGGATCATTACCAAGTCCTCAAACGTGTACAGATCACCACAACCAGGATTATTTCCACACACGGTATCAGAGATTTTGTTACTTGCAACATCACCCAAGCAGATACTCAACCATCACAAGACATTCCCTTGCCAGCAGCCTCTGTCCTCAGCCTTGCTTTGCAGACACAGCATTCCTGCAGACTGCCACCTGCATTCACTGTGTACATCTCACATGATGCTTTCTAGAACCAAGCCTAAAGCATCTCACTCTGCGATGAGAATGAGCATTTATTAGCTTAAGTGCTGCTATGGGGGAAATATGTCTAGAAGAGCTGTAGCTTGAAAGCAGATCAGTGAGGGATGCTGAGCTAGTGTTCGGATCTCAAGTCTGTTCAGGAGGACAGTGGGTATTATGTATATACATTACAAAGTTCAAATCCAACAGAGAGCTTTTCACATTTTAAACCCCATCCCTCAGCCATCCCACACCACATGAGCATTTCTATAGTTAGCAGGGTGGCTAAGCCTTCTTTACACTCATTAGAAGTTCACTTTTTTCCACTTTATTAATTACTTTATTTCACCTGAAGTGTGGAAAAAGACTGATCTCATGACTTTTTAGTGCCTCACTAAGACATTACAGGTTTATAGCCTCACTAAGACAGAAGGTTCCTGCAGCTCTGGTTACAAGGTTCAGGCACTATCAAATCCGCTTCATGTTTTATATGCTTCGGAGATATTCCTTCCTTCCTCAACGACTATTGCTGTAATTACACAAATGATCTGCTCTACTGTCACTTTCAGTCAAAGGTGTCATCCAAAATTAAAAATTCATGTAAAAACCGGGGGATGTTACTTTTTAAAGCAGACACTTCAGACCTGATCTGATTTCTCAATGCTAGGTTTAACTTCTCACGTGCCTGGCTCAAGGCAAGCAGCCGAGCCACCAGCGTGCAGTGCTGCCCACCCTCCATCTCACACTGCTTTAGCAGTATCAACATCTCTTTGCTTTTGAAGGCCTCTAATCTATTGTTACCCAAACGAGGCACACCAGCCACCTGAAGTGAGCTGTAATCCTGCACACCCTTGCTCTGTGCCAATGCTCATTGGAAATGCCTGCTCTCCTCCTCTGAAATCGCTACTTGCAGTGGAGTTCCTGCTCCACAAGGATGTGGACTAATAAATTCTCCATCTTATTGTTTTTGCAATGCACGGGGGCAGGGCTGGTGCACCAGAGCACCACGATGCTACAAACAGCAATGTGCATCCAGGAGCTGCCTGCTGAATCTGTGCCTCCTTTGATCACAGCTCAAAAAATAAGCTCACTACAGAAAGTGCAAAGAACTATACCTGGCATCCTAGTCCATTTCTGGGATTGCTGAATTACTCTTACTCAGGCATAGTTATCAGAGCCAGAACAGAGTTTGAGTGGCTGTGCACCTCCTTATAGCTCAAATAACTCCCATCAACTCAGACATTTATTTTCAGGGCCATGATAAACATAGTTGCATAGTAGCAGTTGCTTGGCCGTTATCATTTGTTTAAAGCACAAGATGAGGGGGGAAGAACAAACCATTCCAAGCAGCAGAGAAAGTTTTGTGTTTACCCTCTCTTAACACTGCCTCATCAAATCCATCAGAAAGCAAATAGTGTGCTTTTTCTTTGGAGAGAGCCTCAACAAATTTGAGCTGAATTCTGAAACTGAATGTGCCCATTGACCCATTACTGGAGTGGGTGTTTTCATACCCAACCAGTTAATTGCCCATAAAGATTCATAATGTAACATGACATGAAGAACCACCAGATGTGACTCGTTAAAGTCTCACGCACCAAGCTAGGAAATCAGAAAATCAGGATTGTTTTTCCAGATTGAGACAGCATTTCAAGTTTAAATAAATGCTCTGTAGCAACTCTTTCCGTGCCTTTTTTGTCAGCAAGATTGTCAGGAAGGGGAAAAAAAGACACTGGGAGAAGAATAAGGAACTCATGCAGAGCTTCAAAGAAGTGAAGTATTCCTTCAGCTCTCCTGGCATGCAGCGGGCAGATATTAGGCTGTACCTGAGCTGCTCACAGGTGCCGTGTGTTGTTCCCTGTCAGAATTAAACCTGAGGAAAAACTTGTGAGCTGTAAGAGCAAGCTTGCAGCAGGACACGTTCTGTAGTATTTAGCTGTGGTCTCTCTGATAAAGGCACATGATTGGTTGGGAGACCACAAGCAGTTCACAGTGGAACAAGGTATTAAAGTTTTAGCCTGCAAAAGAAGTTTTGCTGGCTTTGTACTATAAAAGGCCCTAAGAGGGAACTCATTATGCAAGGTCATACTCATCTAGTTAAAAAGACTATTTCTTGATTTATTCCTCCCATAGACTTCAGTAGTAAGTGGTACAGGGCTTCATTTGATCTCAGTATACACTCAGTTAAGTGCCTACAGAAACAATACTTGAACAAGCACAGAAAGCAGAAAATCAGTTGTAATTGTAAAAAGAGGAAAAGTGAGAAATCATCATGGTCACCCTCTATTAAGATGTTTAAATTCAGCAGAACACTGAGTTGCTCAAGAATCTGAAGGCTCATGCTAGGCTTACATGCTGTAATGTACACCAAAGGGCCAATGGACTGGGAAAGTACTATTTTATGCATCATTTCTTGCATGTAGCATTGCTTCTGACATTGAACTCTGAAGTCTGTGCTCAAGACAAAAATTGAATTAGAGCCTGAGCCAGTTAAACTGTTCATAGTGAGTACAGCTGTAAGTATTTGTGCCTGTGCTGCAGGCTAAAACTGGACTTCATTTTTCTGTACATTCCCTTGAATGAAAGCTAAATGGGAAAAGGAAAAAAAATTGGAAGAGATATATGCATGCAACTGTTTTGCTTGTATTTTGTC
Organism: Tympanuchus pallidicinctus; assembly: GCF_026119805.1. Classification (NCBI taxonomy): domain Eukaryota; kingdom Metazoa; phylum Chordata; class Aves; order Galliformes; family Phasianidae; genus Tympanuchus; species Tympanuchus pallidicinctus. The sequence goes on from NW_026294679.1 coordinate 1,812,562, forward strand.
CTGAGATGCATTCTGAGCACCACTCCTGTTAGAAGCAGTCATAGTTTTCTGAGCAGTTCAGCTGAGTGAAGATAAGCAGCAGAGGTGAACACCAGATATTTGACATATTTTTCAAGCAGAAGACATTGACAGTCCCACAAGTAGGAGAATAGCAGATGCAATTCCTGCTCAAGGTCTCCATCCACCATCATCAGCATCACCTAACGCATGAATGCTCACCCAGATGCCCCCACTAAGGAGGACACAGCCATGTCACCCACTCCTACAAAGTGATTTTTGCTGTGTGCATAAACTTACTCTTCGTGATATCCCTTAAAATGGAAATCCACATATTCAACACAAGGACACGAAAAGCCTGCCTTAGCCAACCAGCAGATTGCAGCTAAAATCTCTAGCACACACATGCACTGACACAAGTGACTCACAACAACCTGACTTCAGAGCAAAGGAGCTAAAAAACATCTCAAGTGCCACAGTCACGGCTCCTGCTTCTGGAAGGGATCAGAATAGCTGCATGCCCCAATGCATAGCCCATGAAATAAGAATATCCTTCCATTATGAATATCCTCTAGTAATCCATAGAAGCCCATAACACTGCAGACAAACCATAAAACAACCTTCTCATGGGCTGAATGAAGGAATTAGCAAGAGTGGAGAACAAGCAATGCTGAGATTTCCTGAACTCTAATGCTTATGTGCATTCAGACCTTTGATAAGGTCTGGGCTGTATTTTTTATATTGCTACAGAGAAAAGTGAAAACTTCACATACAAACAAACAACGGAGAGCTGTTGAGAGATAGAGAGGCTCCATTTAAAGAAAAATGGATTTTCTCTAATTTGCAAACTGCTTTCCCCAGAAGAGCAAAAGCTCTTTCCCAAGGTCAGTAACAGAGTACACAAAATAACTAGAAGTCTAGCTATCGAGGCTTGTGCTCTAGCCACAGCACATTCTGCTCTGAGATCTTTCCTGATTGAACATTTGTCTTATAGCTTCAGGTTTCATGTTTGCCTTGATTGACTTCATCTGAGCATTGCTTGTTTTCATAGTTAACCAGAGAGAAAAGCAGCAATCATTTACATTCTTCTAATCAACACAACTTTAGCAAGATTTTCTAAAAACAAGCAGACCAAAGCTCTGAAGTGATAAGAAGCATTACTACCCACTTCAAAAACATGACTTTTTCCAACTGATGAAGTAGTTCTAAATAAAAAGCCTGCATCTGATACAACCCATGTGCCATTAGCTCCCAAGATCCCTCACAACCTGCAGTGCTTCACAAAGGGATCTGCTGAGCAGAGCACAAAGTTCACCAAGGACGTGTGAAAAGGTCACTGGCACTCACCTGGAAAGCAAGTGTCAAACAGGCAGAAAAAAGTTCATTCTGAAGAAACATTTTCTTCCACGCAGCAAAACACTTCTCAGAACATCCATCTTCCGGTTTTGGGGCAGATCCTTCCCCACCTCTCTTTACATCTCCCATGGGGGTCCATAAGAAAGCTTCCAGCACCAACATTTCCAACACCTCCTCCAATCAAACTCAATCTCACAAACAGCCACCCTATGCTCCTGTCCCCCCTTTTATCTTAGGGTGAGGAGCAGCATGGCATGCCCCAGCAGCATAGCTGGCAAAGGCCCAACCTCCTCCCCCTGCTACTCTCCAATTAGCTCCATCTCTTAATGAGCCACAGGTTGTCACCTAGAAATTAGCAGTGAAGGCAGTGTTGTTCTTCTCACAGCTGTGCACTTTACTTCCTGCAGTGTGGGTAGTTGTGGAAAGACTCTTCATTTCAATTTTGGGAATGCTAAATGTCTTCCATGACTCTTCACATCCTTTCAGTGTCTTCTGTTGCAGCTTGCTCCTTGAGCAAGTTAATTTTACCAGCTCTCCCACTCCAATCCAGACATGCTGAGAGCAGTTTCTAGCACATCCCTGTTAACAAAGCTCAGCCCTGTTTTTTCTAAGTCAGACCTAAAGCTTGGCTAGAAGGTATCTACCCAGAATTCAGGCTAAAACCTTGAATCCAGGGCAAAACTCCAGGAGACAAGAATGTTTATAGTTGAGCTATGGATAAGATATGCTAATAGATTATGCTAAAATCGATGAAAATCCTAAAGATTAAATCCTTTTCTAGCTGAAGAACAGTAAGAGAAAGTAGAAGACAATACAGATCACCTCCACAGGAGTTTCCTTGGCAGGTATACGAAGTTCACACCTCTGATTTAGACCTCTAACCGAGGTGCCTGAAGTTGAACAACCACCCTTCTTTTCACTGCTAATGCTTGATAATTTATGTGAGACAAGTTCACTAAATTCTCAAAGCTGAGGAGCCTGACAAATGTCTGCTTTCCATGTCTGAGTCCCAGTGAGCATTGTGCTACCTGAGCCGAAGCACTTAAAAACCTCTGCCTTCAACTGGCTCTTCCACAATCTTGTAGATGTAATTTCCTCCCTTCCTTGTAGTGCCAGAAATGAACAATAGATACCCAGCACTGGATACAGGTCTACATCAGAGTACAATCTACTTGAAATCTTTCCAGCAGATAACTTGCATCCTGCTGCAACCAAATGGTTGGTAGAGTCCAGCCAGTAGCAAACCACTTGGCTTCTCCACATCCATGAGGCAGCACAAGGTGTTTATTAAGCTTGTACCCACTCCCATAATAATCTTGAGCAGCAGCAGTGCAGATTCACATTTAGGCAGTCACTAATATCTTGTTTCGTTTGCATCTGCTCCTGGGACAGGTAACTCAAATCTTACCATGATATAATGACCATCCTTAAAATGTGCATTTTTCCATTACAGTGAATTTGCATTTTCTTCTGTGTTTTGTCCAGCTGAACGCTCAGGTCTCTCTCGTGTTCTGGTTTTCTGGAACAAAGCATCATCTATGATGCCATGCTGGGCATCATTTATAGCATAAGCCAGTCGTGCCAATAAACTTTTTTACTGCATCCTGCTGTTAGTGTCAACTTTAAAGATCCCAAAGTGTGTGAGTTCTTTCTTGTCATTAATGGTCAGGCTGAGAGACTGTTCCTCTCCCATGCTGCATGTTCCCTCACACCCATCAATCATTTCTCTGGGCTGGTTCTCTGCACAGGTCCGTGTGTATGTACAAGTCATATCACCCATCACAGTGCTGGCAAAACTGGGATCTGCTCCTTCCTCCCTTCCTCTCCCTTGGTCATCATTCCTCACTTCTTCTTCTGCCTCTTTCTGAGTGCTACACAGCAGTTTCTCTCCCTCCTCTGCCTAATAGCCATCATGACACTCCTGCTCACCAGAGAGAAATTAGAAATTTTTAATCATTCACATTTAATCATAAAATTTCACTGGGGTTTTTCCACCCTAACCTGATCTCTTAGAAAGCACATATGCCAGCAGACTTTAGTTCTCACCATACAGAATAAATTTTCCACGTCGGTCTTTCTAATTGTCTATTTAGAAGCACATTTTTCTCCTACCTCATTCAGGGCACTTCCTGATGACTCCATTTCCCCCACACCACAGCCACTGCAATGCCCCCAGCCTGGGGCTCAGCCGTACAGCGATGCCCATTGGAGCTTCAGCTGGCAACAGCTACAGAATCCTTCCAAGGTGAAAGCATTGCCTGTAAAGCATTGCGAAAGGCTCTGCTTTATTAAATCGGTAATTCTCATTAGAGTCATATAATATCACTTTCTGCAGATAGAGAACAATGGGGATTTTTTTTCTTTTTTATATGTATGCATCTACTGATTATGTGCCTAAAAAAGCTGTGCAATTGGTATGTAAGGAACTAGGACCTTTGATTTTCATTTGAGCAAATTTTTAAAGGAGAAACAGAATTTCTGTCACGTGTATCTACTGCATCTATGTGACAAATGAAATTTTGCAGGATTATTTATATTTTAAAGGTATCAGTTAAGGTATTTCATTTCTGGACCTTCTTAAGTATTCGTTGCCTCTAAATGAACTGGATATGTTGTATAATGGAATTACTAGATTTGTATTAAATTGTAGCTTTGGGACCCATCACTGTGTGATGCTATCTACTTTCAACTGGCTTTGTTTATCACAGAGAAGGGAACTGAATTAGCATAAGATACTACAAAGTAGTAAAGGGATTTTAGCACCCTATCTGTTTGACCTCCTATTGACCTGGGCTAATTCATATTCTCCCTGGGATGCTGTAACAGGTCATCTTCTATTCAGAAAAAAATTAGGTCAAATTATGGAGCGGCGTCTCTCGCCTCCTCGGCTGTGAAGTCAAGGAATTCCCCCTCCTCACGTACAGCACACACCAGTGGCTGCGCACCTCCCTTAGAGCAAAATGAACTTTTATTTGTAAATTACCAGGCAAGTGGTTTGTATTTGTCTTACTGATGGCACTCATGTGACTGCTGCTGTTGTGCCAGCACTGGTGGAACGAGCAGCGCGGAGGTGGGAGTCCAATCTGAGCCCAGATGAGGAAGACATATTTGACCCTGTTTAGGAAGGCAGACATAATAAATGCAATTCAGGTGGCACTTATTGCCTTGTATTGCAATGGTACCCATCGTGAGAAGCCCATCTCCCTTGAAAGCCACCCCATACTTTGTGCCCCTGCCGTTGGCTCTGGATAAGCTTTGATCTGGATGACCCCCTCAGATCCCAGCTGCAATTTTTTTGGCAGCTTAAAATTCAATTTGACGTTAAAATATAAATATATATATATATAAAGTAGATCTTTAGTTGAAGGCTGTTGTTAGCAATTCCTGAAATTTAGGTCTATGTTTTTTTCAACAAAAACCATGAAATGAACTCCAGCAGTTGCTTCACAGTGCAAAGGGCTGATGAATTGCCACAGCAGCCTGCTTTATTCTCCTTAATAAGAAATTAGATCACAATAGGGATTTACAAAAATTACCTTGAAATGTTTGCGTGTTTGAGTGATTGCACAATTTGTGCTAAAATTAT
>NW_026294679.1:1822500-1897500 GCF_026119805.1 Tympanuchus pallidicinctus
TTTTTTCTCCACCCATCAGGGTTTCATGAGCTCCCTGGATGCCAGCAGGTTCCCAGGGATACCCAAACCCCAGCTGGGTGGCAGCAGAGGATTCATCCCTCCATCCGCTACACTGCTCAGGTGCTAATTCTCAATTTGCAGCTTCGATTCTAACAAGAATGGCCAGAAATGCAGAAACAATACACCAACTTTTCACATCTTTCTTTCAGTGTGCATTTTTCTCAGCTCTATACAAGAAAAGAGAAATTGATTGAAATACCCCTGGGGAAAATGTAGGGGACATCAGGAAGCTCAGATGATGTAAGTAGGGTTACATCACAACCATAATCCATTTTCATGTATTTTACCCCATAAATAATGTGTCCTTGCAATCTCCAAACTAAGAAAAAATAGAATTGGTTTATTTTCCTGATTCCTCTTAGTTTTATACTGATCTGCATCACAAAAGTAGTGTTTCATATTATTGTTATCATATCACTGTTATCATAGCAAACATCAAACTTTGTCATCTCTTCAAGGAAGCTTTTGGATGGAAGCACTTCTGAGTACTCCTCTTTGGCCCCTGGATATTCTTTCCAGGGGTAAAAAACACCACTTTTCACTCAAGCTCATAACACCAGACTTTGCTCCCAGCCACTCTGCAAGGCCATGAGCTTGGTAGCTCCTCTGTCTTCCAAGGGAATTAAGTGCTGGCTCCCCAGAACTTGCACGTGCAGACAATTTTTATTTGAATGTCATTACATACTTTTAAACATCTAATGGCCAAACCATTGCATACGCCACATATCCATAGAAGATATTGCCACCTTGTTTATCACAGTAGTGGCAGCAATGTTTTTCTATCAGAAGCACTCACATAGGAGAAGAGGGAATGGAGGAGCAAAGGTGATGTCTTGGCTCAAATTGTCTTTATTTTTACTTCCAAGTTGCAACCAAGAACTCTGAATCAGCATCTAAGGGATGAATTGAACTGTTCCTGTTATCCCAACTTGATAAGAAAGACCACAAAGGATTGAATTTTATCTGGTTCTTGGTTGACTTGGGTAACAGATGGAGTGTTATAGCTTTCTCCAAGACAAAATTCTACTGTTGCCCATGGCATTATCTGTTGGACAAAGTGAGGCCCTGTGTATGGAAGAGAATTTCCAAGTCGAACTATATCATAGGGTGGAGATATATCCTTGAAAAATCACTCCTTAGGTTTTTATATTGATTTCAGTCAACTTTGAATTTGGGCTTTTTTGAATTAGATATGAAACAGCTCGTGAAAAGAGGAGAGGAGAGGAGAGGAGAGGAGAGGAGAGGAGAGGAGAGGAGAGGAGAGGAGAGGAGAGGAGAGGAGAGGAGAGGAGAGGAGAGGAGAGGAGATGGACTCCAAAATATTCAGATCCCTCCAGAGCAGCTGTGGAAGAACAGATGAAATGGTTCTATTGCTGCATTTTATGAACATTATGAATGCACATTTGCGTAATTCTGATGTTTTCTCTATTAATAACACAAGTTATTCTCAAATTTTAATTTTTTTTTTGTATAAGGATAACTCAGAAGGATGAAAGTGGTGAAGTGAAGGGCCTGAACTGAACTCTAAGTTAAAGCCTTAGTTCCTGGGAAAGGCAGTTGCTGGGGGCATTTCAGAAATCCACCCCTTTTGGATGCATTCCCAAAATGCCTCAATTTTTTGGCCCTAGCTGCTTGCTGAGGTTTGCAAGTCCTGTCTGTCGTAGTCACAAGAGTTTTGCAGACAGCTACTTTTGATGCACCCAGTCCTAGCCAAATGAGATGCAACATCTTTCTACGTATGGTTACCAAACCCTCAGTGAGGCATCACTGGGGCATCAGACATCATTCCTCACCGATAAAAGAGGCCCTTGAAGGTCTGGGAAACATCATGAAAAAGAGTAAAAGCAAATTCTTCCATCACTCATACAAGCACAGGCAAAGGACAAGGGAAATCTGTGAACTGCACAAGGGAATAAATCAGCCTCGTAGTTTAAACCCCAAACACCATATTTCATCGAAAGATGGAAGACCTTATCTTCTTCCCCATTCAGCTGAGAAATCAAGTGATTCCCAGTATGAGTCTACTTTGTGAAGTGCTTATCAGACAGGGAGGGTGTTGTGCTCTTAGTCCAGACTGCTCCTTGAATAACAAAAAGGGTCTGGAAGTCTTATCTTTGGTTTGCATCAAGTTAGCAAGAAATATGGGAGTTAGGAGGATCTCTTGGGAAGTTTGGCTTGGCAATGTGTGAGGCTTCCAGGAGGGCCAAAACAAAATCATCCCCTCCGTTGTCTTTTGTCCTGTCAAAATCCTAAAAGTGACCTTCCTCTGGGACAAGGGGTGAAGCAGTCTTCCTAAGCTCCTGATAAATCTGCTATCTACCTGAAGACATGGGCAAAACGTTACCAGAAATGTCTTTGTTATGTAAATGGACAAAGCATTGAGATAAGTTGGCAAAACAGTAATTAATTCAGCCATGTTGGTTCTCTGCAAATCAGTTTCAGCATCAAGGCAGAGACAGAGATGAGAAGCAAGGAAGCACTGAGGAAGGTGCTTCCCCTTGTGTACAGTGGATGTTGTCCTCAGGTCACCTGCTGCCAACAGCGGGTTACTGGAGGGAGTGAATCCACACCTGTGCTATTCGGAGCATCTCCAAAACATTTTCTCATTCCACAGTCTGCAGCCACAGGAAGAAGTCTCAGCAATTTGACATCTTCTGTGAAATTTGGTGGAAATTGCACAAATGATTAAGAAGGTTCCTGGGAGGACTGACAGACCAACAGACACTCCTACAGAGTGTGCAATTGCTTACGTCTCATTTCACTTGGAAAACAGGATAAAAACAAGCACATGCTGAAGCGCAAGCAACAGGCATCTGAAACCCCCCTGAAGTGCACAAATAATGCGGCAAAAAAAACCTCACAATCCTGTGGCTGCAACCTCTGATCTTCTTTCCCTTTTCATTTTTCCTGTCACTGCTAGTTTTGCTGCGTCTTTCATACATTTAAAAGCTGAAAACCCTCCTTTCCATTTTCTTTTTTTCCATCTAGCGCCTACTGCACGTAGATGTTAAACAAATAAAGTATGAACAAGCAAACAAGCATGCTCAGATCTGGAGAAAACCAGTTTATTATGGGAGATCTCATCCTTGAAAATTGTCTTCTGTCTACATGGAAAAATCCTTGCAGGCCGTTTTCCAGGCTGACCAAGCCTTGCTGCAGTTGGTTTTACATGGGCATTCTGGAAGCTTTATTTGGAACATGCTGATAATAGGAGATACAAGTTTGGTTACAGTTCATAAATATCAAAGTCCATTCAGCGCTCAAGTTGGTTAGTCTGTTAGTTCTATCTCCAGATAGTCCAGAAGTCAAGTCTTCTAATAACCTGGATGAGAATTTAACACTATGTTCTAGCTTTGTGCATAGCAGAGGCAAGGGTGCAAGGGGACTACTGGAATTCCAGAGGGAAACTGGAACTCACACCATCTACCTTTCCATTGTCAGCCTATAAGTCTGGGTTCCCCATTTGCTAAGAAATGGTTGTCAAATTTTACAGTGCAGTTCTCTAAGACTACACAAATCTTTGAATTCTTAGGCTACAACATGTATTTGTAGAGCCAAAGAAAATCAGTCAGTTCTAATAACAAATTAAAGATGTTTTTTAAGAATTAAGATGCAAGTGATTCAACAAATATTATAAATCCAGTGTTCTCAACAATGCTGGAATGAAGCAATTAGGGTTTTCTGGAAGGTCAGGATACAGATTTTTTATTTTTTTAATAAATCTCAGTTCAACAGTTGTGGCTCGTTTCTAATCTCCAGACCATGGATTTGCATCTATGCATGCCTTAGAAAATATACTCCCGGGCATGCATGTGCAAGTACAGTCATGGATTTTTGAGATACCTGCCAATATGCATTTGAGCATTTGAGATTAGCTTTGAGCCTTTAGTCTCTTTCAAGTGCTTAAATAACTGCCTCTTCAGGCTCGAGACAAACTGGTCTCAAGAAGTAGCTGGAGAAGCATTTTAAAATGCATCTTCTGAATTCTGTTTTTGGATGGGCAAATGCTCTGCAGGTGTCTTCTTGTTCAGCTTGAACAAGAGAATCTTCCATTCCTTCATTGAACACCAGGGCTTGTCTTTAAATCTTCCTAATCTTACGCTGTTTTTAAGGTGGCCCTCATCTGACACTCTTGTCTGGAAAAAACACTGACAAAAGAACCAGAAGGTAATCAAAATGTTTGAAACAGCTTGGGACTGTATAGGTAGCTATTTTCTTCTCACAAGGGAATGAAAATATTCAAAGAGCTTTCAATACTCTTCTAAGCACCCTTTCTTATTTGGTCTTTGTTTAACTTTAGTCTTCTTCATCACCACGGCTGGCTTGGTCTCTTGATGGGCCATTACCGTGACAGTGCACCTTGCATTCCATCTTGGTTTAGCATTCAGCCACACAACCCAACTCTGAGCTCTATGCCCTTGCTGGCTTTTGCCCAGACACACAGTGCTTTCAGCTGTTCCAGGAATCAGAAGTTGTGCTGCCATGCCCTGGTTTCCATTGTCTGGACAGATAAAAAATGCATTCTGAAAGATGAGAACAAGAGAAATTCCGGGAGGTTGCTCTATCAACTTGGGAGTTTTCATGCAGTTGCTGAAACCTGTTAGCCCAGTGAGGAACGGTGTTCTTAGGGCAGTTAATTAAGACATTTATCTCTTCCCTCCCAAACAGTACATTTCAATCTGTTTAATTCTCACAGGAAGTCAAAACTAAAGTCAGAGAAGAGCCATATTGTAGAACACCTGTAATGTTCTCGAAGGAAGTTCTCCATTTCCAGCCTGCTCTGTGTGCTGTTGTATGGAGAGGTTTGGAAACCTGAGAGAGATACAGATTGAAGATCTTCGCAGAAAAATACAAATCATGCAACCATTTTAATACTCAATTTTCAAAGCCTGGGTTTTTTAACAAAGAAAATAAGGTATTTTGAGAATATTTGCTCCTGGGTCTTTTGTTTTTTGGAGTGCTGCTGTAGGTACTCCGGAGTTGTGGGTGCCTTTTTGTCTCCCCATGATGCACATAGCAAAGCTCTGGGGAGCTCCTTGACACATGATGTCTGTGTGACACTTTACATATGTCAGCAGAACAAGCAGCAACCCAGCTTATGGGACATAGAAGTGTGTCAGGGCATGCACTCTGTGAGGGGATGAAGGCTTTAATTTTCAAGATATCTCCTGTTATCATTTCAGCATCCCATTGAACATTTTATTTTTTGCAAACTAAGTAAAGCTGTCCAAAGAGTCTCCAAAAAAAAGATGAAATCAGGAAGCTTTGATTCTTATTGGAAGAGATACTTTCCGCTCAAGACTTTAAAGTACTCATTTGCAGCTGGCACGCCTAAGCTTTAGACAGAGCTTTCCCACTTTCTCAAGTAACTATGCAAAAGTGACTGCTTAATCTTGTCTTCTGAAGTCTAATCAGGACAGGGTACGTTTTGGATAGGAATCATTCCAAACCCGGATTTTTTTTCTGAGAAGTCCAAATGATTAACTTTCCTCTTTGTGCCACTGTTCATGAGCACTGCATTTCCTCATTTTTGACACAAGTGGGATTAGTGGGGGTTTTTAACAAAGGCTTTTCTGACAGCCTGCATAGCCTTGGCCAAACCCAGGAATACTGGGAATCCTGATGCAAAAGCCTGCTTGTTTCTAGCCTAGTGAGGCTTGGAAAAGTATTTAAACTTTTGGAGCTTAACTAAACCTTCAAACCTTTGGGTATTGTCACACTGGGAACTGTGATAACTGCAGGTTTTATTATATGTCTTTCTCCTGCTATTTAATGTCCAATTAATTTCATGATAGGGCATATTAAAAAGATGCTTCGTGTATGGAGGAGGATTGCATTGTATTCTAGCCATTTCTTGTTAAGCTACAGAGGATATTTTAAAATAAATAAATATTAGTTTGTCCTAGTTTTCACTTAAGAGAAGAATTAAATAACCAATTCTTGTTTGAACACCAAGGCTTTAGAAGAAAATACAGTGTGTTGGGTTTTAAGAAAAATGAAGCATTGCTCTGGGGAATAAATATCCCTCAGACCCCTATAAAAACTGAGACACAAGGCCAGCATATGGAAAATATTTTCTTCTTGACCATGACTTGCAAAAAAAGATGCCTGGAAATATTGTGCTGTTTGTTGGTAGCAGCCTTGTTAAGCTACTCCTCCAAGCACAATAAAATGGCAGCACTTAACAAGCACAGAACAGATGTTATAAATAGTCACTTCTGTCTGTGTCTTTGCACTACAGAAGATAAAATGTGTATCAGCAGCGTGAATAGGTGCCAGTGAGCTCTATTTTTAAGACCTGGGCTGGGTTTGGGAAGTATTTGGTCTCTCATTGCCCATTGGCTCTGTGTAGCAGGAAGCTGCTCCCAAGGCTGCTCTCTCCTGCCTTCTTCATAAAGAGCCCAGGCATGCAGGTTGCTTTGAAAACCCCACACCTGGCCAAGGTGTTATTTGTAAATGGGTGAGTTTTTGTTTGAGCCTTCTTGAGACCACATGTTGCAAGCAAACATCAAATTAGAGTGAACAGGGTACCCCATGTAAGGCTTTCCCATATTAAGACCAGTGCTGATTCCTTCCCCTTAGATTTTGTGGAGCTGGGCTATGGGAAACAGTGACACAAGGGATATTATCAGCTATTAGGTTAAGCAGAATATAATGGGACATTTGCATTTTCACTCCTCGCAGAGCAGTTTTTGCACCTAAATATAGAAGGGTGATATTTGCAAGTTCCTTTGTTCTAAAATTCAATTAATTTTTTATTAGAATAATTAAATAATTAATAGTTGCTCTTAAACTTCCCCAAAACGCTCTGCCACTTGCAGGACCTAGCAGTGCTTACACCATACCAACCTGCTCCCTGCAGAACATAAAAACCATTTCAGCCTCCAGCATCAGCACAGAGATTCAATTTTTGTGGTTGTCAGATGGAAAGGGGCTCTGCTCCTCTCAGAAACAGGCCAAGTATTTCATCTGGAGTGATATTTGCCTAAAAGATCTCTCTCTTCAGCGTTCACTCAGATCCTATCTTCAGGTTGCTTCCCAAGGAGCAGCTGCTGGGAAATTTAGTGGGAGTGTATATAGAGAAAGTGAAAATTGTTTCACAATTTCTTCCGGATGAATTCTGACATGGGATGACCTTGTATGGGAAGTCATATTCATAAGGGGTATTCTGTATGAGTGCTGAAGATGTGTATGTCCCCTTAACAGGGGAATGTGAATGGCCACCTACACCAATAGGGTAACTTCATATGTTTTCTATCATTTTGATTTTTCTGGTTCCAATGGTAGCCATAATTTTAAAGAATGGATTATAACTAACCAAGAGCCAACATTTCTCCTAAATGTCCGTCCTGCTGTTATTTTTTCTTTCCCTTTGAGAGTTATGTAGCATGGGCTATAAAACCTAGAGGAACCTATGGGATGGCTGAGGCCAAGTCTCTTACTGCAGCATCACTGTATGGTCCTGTTCATAAATGCACAGTGCAAATTGAATGCTTAGCCCAGCCCTCTTTTTGCTGGTTCTGCCCTCTTTGAAGTTGAACAAATGAAGGGTTACTTTTCAGGCAGAGAAAAAAAAAAAATTGAGGTTGATTAACCACGGCCATGCATAATTTATGTGCAGTTTGAACATCCTGTGAAAATGGGCCAAAGATGTTTTTTTATAAATTGGGCTCTCTGAATTCTAGATGATCTTTAGCATTCATTATTGCTCAAGAAGCTCAGGCAATATCGCAGATGTGCAGCTCTGTATATTTTCTGACTCAGTTTCCTCTCAGCCAGCCAATTTAAACACTGAACCCTTTCCTCTGCCAGCATCACCAGAGTCCAACGTTGAATTACACGACAGCACTTCATCGCTGCACTGCGGTCTGTCAGAGGAAGAAGGGAGCATTGTCCAGGAGCTGTAGGATTCCCACTGCAGCTGCACCTCCTGGAAAGAAACCAGGAGAAACACCCTGCAAGCTGAACCTCAGCACAGGTAGCACGTCGCCTCTTCTGTGCCAAACCTTGCATGTGCCTTTAAGAAACAAAAATTAATGCAAAGCTTATTACAATCCTGGTGGTTGCTAACGCTTTCTTTCTTCCACTGTCCAAGTGTCTGAATTTCAGCTTCAGATGAGTGTGGCCTGCTGGGATTTGAGCTGCCAGTTTAATTAGTGTTCAGTAATTTCAATAATGAGTGACAATTCATTGGGGCTTTTAGGTTGGTCTTCTGTTCAGAAGCAAATCAATAATCCACAGTTTTTCCCCTTCTTTAAAGACAAGAAAGTGGCATGTGAGTTACATCAGATGAGAGAAAATAAATGAGGAAAAGCACAACTCCCTCAGTAACTTGAGAGGCAATTGGCTTTAATGGTGTGGGCAGCCTCCCCGGTTTGTTGATGTTATTGGATGAACAGAAAGGTCATTAGTATCTGGAAAGGGGCTCCAAAGATTCTCACAGTAAACAATTTGCCCTGGCTGTAACCATAGTGATTTGGGTAAATGAACACAGGTATACGGATTACTACTGTATTCCCCAGGCTGCCTATATTATTGCCTCAGAAGATATAAAAACAATTGAGGCTAATTGTATGAGAGTGAGTTTATTACAAACATAAATGGAAGGGGAAAAGAAACCAGATATATTGTTCAGAAGCTTTTTTAATCTCTTAATTTTATATGTACATGAGCACATCTATACGGTGCATGACACACATCTGTGCGTGCTCTGGATCTCCACACAGGTTTATACATGGAAGCATTCTCCTGCTCAGACACTCAGCATCTCGAGCACAGACAAAACCTCTCAGAGCCCATTTCTAGCTCAGTCTGTGTGGTGTTTCCTCCCGGCTGCCTGGGAGAGGGCTCCTCCAGCGCAGTGCACTGGGATGCACCTCTCCCTCTCAGGCTCTGGAGTTTGGGATGAGGAGCATGCCTGCAGCAAAAAGCTCACTGCCCTTCCCGCTGTAGCGGCTGGAGGTTGAGCCCAGCAGAACAGCTTGGCAGCTCAGAACAATGCGTTTACCCCGAGCAAGACAGCGGCACGCTCCGCCGCCGTACCAGCCCCTCGCCGGGGAGCGCCGATATCACCGGCGGCATCGCACCAGCATAGAGCGGCCGTGGTCTGTGTAAAGTTGCATTGCTCCCTTTTGTTACAGCAACAAAGAGACAGCCTTGGTGAGGGGCTGCGATTTGCGGTATACAAACCCATTAAAAAAACACAAATGAAATACCCAGCTGGGAAGGTCAAGTCTAATGAGGTGGTCTGTTGTGAGAAGTGGTAGCTCACAGCATCCCCCATGTAGGCCAGAGGTGATTCCAAGTGAACAGCTGCTTATAATTATTATAATCTGACACTTTTCATCCACCTCAGGTGCTATTTTTTTCTCACAAGAGAGCAGATTAATTGTATATCAACTGATATACATAAAAAAGGGTTTGATAGAAGGCTTAATAAAGTAACATTAAATAGGCGCTCCCACTGAAATTCTAATGTGTATATTCTTAATTAAATTCCCTGGTACAGTACAGTAATTCAGGTGCATTTGGATTCCTTTTTCCTCCGCTGAATATAAAGTTTAAAATTATTGTTGCTATGAAACTGAAGGCAAATAAGAAGGGAAAAGCCCCGCCAGCCTGACCCACGCAGGCCCCTCTTCAGGAGGGAGGAAAATCAGTTAATGCTCCATCTCTCATTCCACTCCGCATCTACGCAGGCCCCGGTATTCTCATGTTAAAGAATACGCTCTCCCATTAGAATTTCAATAGAGCCCCACTCCCAGGTGAAAAGGCAATATCCACATTAAAATGAAGATATTATTAAAAAAAAAGAAAGTACCATGTGCAGCAGTCTATTGACATCACTCTGGAGGGAAACTGTTGATTTAGAGGAGGAGAGGTATCCGGGTGTCTATTTAAATTGAACATTTATAAGTACTGGTTCAGATGCTGTTTACAGGTATACAGGAACTAAGCATGCAATGTTTACAGAATTGCACAATGTCTTTTCTTATAAGTTGTACCCTGTAACCCAGCCTCATCCATTGTAAGGAATATCCCAATTAAGCCTGTTCTCTAAATTCTGCCTGAGTATCATTAAATTGCGTGGTGTGCTGTGAGGAGGAAACTTTCCTTCCAGAGCACGCGTAGCGCTGTGCACGGTGTTTAATCAGACACATTTAGTACAACTGCTTAAAAAAAAATGAATGGAATCTCACGAGTCCCATGACATTTCCTATTGAAATAAATGAAAGACACATGGGGTTTGCTGGAGATCTCAGCCTGGGCCTTCCGAGACCCCTCTGTCTGCCAGCACTGGCACTGTGCTCTGTGTCTGTGACTTAGCAGTGGTGAGCCTGGAAAAATGGACAGTTGTGTGACTACTGTCTTTCTCCAGGGGGTTCACGATGGCCATCAATATTCCCATGCACAGAATCACACAGAATCACAAAGCTGTGTTACAATACACTGGAACTGCGTGAGTTTGATTTGGCTTGCTTTATCGGTATCTTAGAGCATTACCTGTTTCTACATGCTATTTTGGTAACAAACCAAAAGTGGCAGAGTAATTCAAAATGTCTTATCTTGATCCTTCTACTCCTGATTCTAGCAAATGGGATCTTTGAGCAACCCAAAATACGGTGAAAATTTACATCTACTCCAGTCCTCTGGCCAAGACCCAGCTCTGCACACGTAGTTATGAACACAGACAAATTCATACAGATCTATAGGGATGACCTGAGCTTGCCATGGAGTCATTAGGTCAGTGTTGAGCCTTCAACATATGAGGAGGAATGTGTTTATTTTTTCTAAATTCTAGCTCAAAACTCAGAGTTGGAGAATGGCCTATTGTTGCGAATGGCATATTTCAGCCTAATCCCAAACTTCCTTAGAGTTTGAGGGAGGTTGCTGTCTTCCAATACTTATTATTATCTTCTAATTAAATCTTGAATGCATGAAGTCTCTTTCGAAAATAAAGAAAATGCTTTCTGATTCCTAAAAGGCTTTAGACAGGAGAAAGAGAGATGTAGCATTACTGAGGTAATGTTACACCGTATTTTGATAACAGCAGTTTAATGAACCCCAAACACCCACTGCCTTGCCGTGATCAGTTGAACAGTTCACATTACACATCAAAGCAGAAGTGGGACTTGAAGAGAGATTTTAATGTTTTTGCAATTTACCCCAAAATATATATTCAATTCTGACAGGTACTAGATCCTATAAGAGGGTATTTGTTCCCCTTTTTGTATGACATGAACCTTTAAAAACCATCAACTTCCTCTCCCAAATGAGAGAGGAAAAGAAGAAAAAAAAGCCAAAAAGAATTTATGATTTGACAAGCTACTTCAGGGAAAAAACATTTGGTCTGTCCCTCACTTGACTTGAATGTGCAAGAATGTACATTGGAGAGGTAAAAAAAAAAAAAAAAAGAAAAATCAATGTGACATAATTTGTTTGCTCTATACTTTCCAGTTTGTTGAGGATTGTTCACTGAGACACACATATGAGCTTTCTAATCCACTTGCTTTGCCCCCAAAAATCAAGTGCTATGACCAAGACACCCCAGTTGCCTTCAATCATTTAGCACAGAAAAGGGGAAGGTGTTAAACGGAGACAGGGGCAACTATATAGGTTGTTGCATGGAGGAGCATCAAAGAAGTACTAAATATGATGGTCCTGTTTTCTCCTCCTTTAAATTTTACAGCCTTTCAGCATCTCATGATGCAGTTGATAAAAATCATGGGAGGTCAGCCTGGTGGAGGGTCACGCATTTCCATTTGAATTTCACTGCATCACTTATCTTAGATGTTTGGTCTCCAACGACCTCACCAGACAAGAAGGAAAGCCCCAGGTAGCCCCTCTGACAAGATCAAACCTCCACATGCTCAGCAGGAGAAAGGCAGACGACTGCACATCTCATTGCTATTGCAATGAGCTTGCAGCTCAAAAAACATTTGATGTAGTTGCAGTTTGAATGTAAGTAGAAATGAACAAAGATTTTAAAAAGTAAATAAATAATCAAAATGAAGTGGTTGGTATGACTGGCGAGGACTATGGCCAATTTTTTTTGCAATGAATAATTACATCGTATTTTCATCAGTCCAAGATATTTTTTAACACTAATGACAGACTCATCACCCTGCTGCCTCCTGCAAAAGGAATTAAGGATTTGTACATCAGCGGTGTATTAAGGGCAATAGCCTTGTTTTTTAAAACAGCTGTACTTAGCAGCAATTGAGGAAAGAATATGTATGGAGACTTAGTATTCTCTCGACCATTTGGACCAATCTTGTCAAAATGAAGCAGTTGAATGTGTCTGGTATGTAAGTCCAACTGTCTGGGTGGGACCTGAGATTAAACATTATATTGTTTAGATAAGATTAAACACTGCATTGCTTAGATACCATCATGTCCTAGGATGTTTGTCACACTTACCACTACCAGTCACTGGTACAACCCACCAACAGCAGCAATGTTCAAAACTGTTTTTGAGGTAGAAACCCAGTGTAGAGCCCCATTGGCACCGAATTACCTGGCTCTTCTGCTGAGTGCACCTAAATACTTCAGCTGGATGGGGCAAAAACCTGCTGACATCACCCGTGAACTCTGTGCTCAGATTTTCCTGTAAGCAAATACTGAAATAACCATGGGAGAACAGCAGTTAGATGAGGAGAAATACTAAGATCCTGATTCAGCAAAAGCTCTTACAAAGGTATTTGAAGTTAAGCACATGCGTAAGTGGTCTGCTGAATCAGGGCCTAAGGGAGGTCTTGTTATCTATGAAAGATATCTAACTGGGAAAGCAGAGGAGGAAAGTAAGGTGTATGATTACATACTGAGAGTAAACAGAAAGGGAGATGTGAGAAAAGTTTTGTTTGAGGGTTTTATTTCAGCTTGCTTGAGAAACTCAACAAAGTTCACATAAATAACAAATGTTTGGTAAAATTACATCACAGGCACAATAGAGAGAGGAGGGCAGTGAGCTTCATTCAGGAAGCACTCGAACTGACAGGTGGGAAAGTGAAAAGCAGAGGAATGCTCCACTCCTGTGAATAGGCAGTAAAATCATTACAGGAAAACCAAAAGATCTGAAGTTTAAAACAGTATAATCACAATACTTTTAATGCCACTCCTGAAAAGATGGGTGGGATGGGAATTAAAAAATTACTAACTTAGATGTTTAAACTGGGAGCAAGTATAAGTCTGTGGGTTGAAATGTATGGATGCGAGAAGCTTAGGGCCAGCAGGCAAGGCAAGGCTAAGCAGTTGGGAGCTGGGCTGCTCACATTACTGGCTTTCCACTGCTGGTGGAGTACCCTCATTGCTGCCAATGCTCATTCTCCCTGGACGCAAGGCTGCATTTCACCCAGTGTCCCCAGGCAACTTATCCCAGGACAGCAGCCCAGCTTTAGAGCAGGTGGATGTGTATTCCAGTTGAGTGTAATCAGGAGTCCTCCTGAGAGCTCCATCGCTTTCATCCTTTGATAAAAGCCATCACAGGACACCATCCCAGGATGGGTCCCACAGCCCCACACTTGTTCTGGGCATTAGTCTCAGCACCAGCAACAACTACAGCGTTCAGCCCCATCATCCATGTGTTTCTTCACCTATTTGATTGCCCTCTCAGCCAGATGATGACATCCTACATTGGTTGTAAACCTGATCTCAGCAGCTTTTTGAGGATGGTAGAGCTGTAGCACCACACAGCTGATCAGGTCCCAGGGGCTCATGGGGCTCAAGCTGTCTCAATCCTGCACTCTACAGAGCCTCTCTGCAATTTGAAACACAGTGTAATGAGTGGGAGTGACAGCGATTTGCTTAATATATGCACTCCTGATCCAAACTATCTCCATGAATGATGCTGCTATCTTGGCAGTTTTCTCTCCATTGACTATCCAGGAGACCCAACATCAAAATGAAAACAGATAGCACAGACAGAACAACATTCCTTAAAAGCTTCAAAAAAAGAAAAAAAAAAACCATTTCAAATTACTGATCTCTTCTCTTAAACCTGATGAATCCTTGTTCTTCCACTGAAAGAGAGAGTTTACCTGTCAAAACATTTCACTTAGGACTTTCTTGAAGCCAAGAAATGCGCAGAGTATCTGTGGGTCGTGTTTGTTCTTGGAAGCAGAATTTCTCTATGCATTTCCTTGATTATGCCTATGTAATATGATGATCATCAGATTTCAGTAACTGTTGCTGTTCTCCAGATTGGCCTGTTGCAATAAATTACAATGGGAGTTCTGCTCAGCCCCATATCAGGGCACTTTAATCATGTAACGTGACCATTAGATTCTCTGTCCACAAATTGGCCACAAGTTTGGTCAAATTATCAAATTACATTACTGGGGTAATATTAAAATAATGTGAGCAGGTTTTAAATCCCAGTAGTTCATGAACTTTTTTAATATCTGCCAAGCCGAACAATGGGACCCTTTGCAATCCCCCAGTGAGCATCTATTAAAACCACAATTTACAACTATACATATCATCTAACGTGTTAACCAGGTGTTCCAGTGTTATTGTTTGAAATTCTACCTAAGCTTAAATCAAATGAAGAAAAGCCAAAAGTCCAATTAAAATCCCACATTGCCTCTTTATCGTGTGTAGGTGAAAGACATTTGTTATAGATTTAATGGCAGAAATCTCATAAAATTGTAGACCATCCTCTTTTCTTCCCAGTTTCTTGTTTCTTGCTCTGATTCTCACAGCTTACTGGCATTTCCTGTTCTTAGCTGTAAAAAAAATAGAATAAATCTAGGAATTTCTGGCTTAATTTTAGTAGCATCCTGGACACTCCAGCAGAATTTGACAATTGAGTGTTGTCATGGGATATTAAAATCCTGCAGTGGGCCCATTTAAGCCATTATTTCATAGGCTGTCCCTTAATCAGTTCCATTCCTCTGCTGTGCACTTTTTGCCAACATGTGTCTATTTTATTTAATAGTTCAGTGACAACAAATTTATGTTGCTAAGCTCCAAAAAGTAAACCTTACCAAAATACCTCCCCAAACTGCCTTTACAGACATCCACCAAAGTAATATGGAATTCAGTTGTCTTCACTCGGCCGTAATTACTTCCAGACCCAGGCTGCCTATCTTTGTCTTTGGCCATTTTTCTCATTCCACCCGAGCCCAGCAATAGTGGTGTTTCTTTACATTTATGGTTTTCTACTTAGATTTCATTGTCACCCACCCCTCCTACCTTTTGATTTTAGCAGACCTTGACATTTAACTAGTGACCTAGCTCTCCTTCCAAATATATGTTTTCTTCTCTGTTTGACAAAAGACTTGGGTTTTCAGTGCCCAATAAAACAAATTAATTTTCTTTCTGTGAGACAACCTTCCCCACCCCCCCTGCTTTTCTGAGGCATTAAAAGTGGGACAATGAAAAAGTCATCGTTGTCTCGCTAATTTGAAATCCATTCAATAATATGATAAACGAGATCAAATTTTTGTACGGAATTAGTGAAACTGGCAAAAAATAAATGTGTCAGCTACAACACATCTGTTCTCTTTTACGCTTTACTTAAGAAAATAATTCTTGCCAGACTTTACCCACCCATAATAATTACACAATTTTTACAGATGTAGTTTGTAACAGCTCCACTTTGGTCCAAAATCTTTAATATGACTGGAGATGATTTTACTTCTTGGCTCACACTTTATTATGTTTTTGCAATAAAAGGGCTGAGGTAAAGTTATTTGTTTCCAGCACTGCACCTTTTACTAACATTTTTATAAACAAAACTGCAAGGCTGGAAATGATTGTTGCTGTCATCACCGCTGTTACTATTGCAATTACTACACATTTTGCATTTGGACATTTAATTTGGCATTTGCTTGGAGTCTGTTTTCCTTGTTCTTAATTATCTGTTCTTCGGGAGTACCAGATCAGCAAGAAGAGTACTCATGCATGTCCAGCTGAAAATGATAAAACATCATGACTTCCATTGATATTGAAAGACAACAGTACTAATTATTGGAAATGGGTCCTGCCTGTAAGGGTTCAGACAGCTCCAGAAATCTCCACAGTTCAGGAGCATCAGGGCCCAGAGCGTTGATTTGGCCATCAAAAACAGAACTCATGATCCAAAGACCAGGCCCCCTTCTGTGCCAGGTCCGCAGTGTGCGCCAGCCTCTAATTGGAACAGCATGGCAGGCAGTGCCACCGGCTCGAGGATTTGCCTCATGTTTACATCGGTTTACAAAACTTTATAAATCAGATGCAAATATTTTCAGTTGCTGAAACTTGCCGCAAAACACCCTGGCCTTTGTCCAAGTGAATTCTGACATCCAATTTTTTAAAGGAAAAAAAAAAAAAAAAAAAGAATGAAAAGAAAAAGGGAAAAAAGAGTTGCTGTTTCCTACCAAAGTAGATAGGATATATCAAATTTCTTTTCCTGGGCCAGATACTTCAAAAAATGATTCATAGAGAATGGCATGTCTTTTCTCAAGCAGAACCAGCCCAATGATACTGCTCTGGGAGTAGATGCTCAGTGTAATTAAGGGACCTAAGCAGAGTAGTGACCACAAGCTGGTTTTGATCTCGTGAACTGAACCTTTATTACTTTTAAAGAGGAGGGGTGACAAGTTGAATAGATATGATACCGTAGCAACGAAAGCAATCACTGGTCATATGCATTTGGTATCCATACAGGTCTTTGCCATATAGATCCGATATTATTGTTATTACAATTCATGGCATAAACTGTAACCACTTGCGACTGCTGCACACCGCACAACCCAATTAACAGCAACAGAAATGGCTCCATTTAATGGGCCCAATGACATGATAATGCGTTCAAAGGGTCAGTGCCCTACATCGCGCATCAATGGCAGTTGACACACAGCTTTTTTTAATACTACCACTTAAATATGCATTAGAGGTTTAAAAGCGGCATTGAAGTAATGAGAAGGGTTAGACTTAAATCTATAAGTGCAAGTAAAGTGTGACCTGCAAATATAAGTGTTGATAAATTCAGGGGACGATTTTTTAAACGTAAATGTACTTTTAAGATGTACGTACTTTTTACTTAGTGCTCCTGCAAAACCTAAAGCATTTACTGAGTTTGCTCCAAGCAGTGAAGCTTTCACCAGATGAGGCCTGCAAATGGGACAGGGCATTTTTCCTCACAATATGATGGCACTATGCCCATAAACATGTGATTTCAGAAGCAGGATTTAGGAAGCCATTCAAAGTGCAATCACAACATGAAGGACATCTTGCACAGCTCGCCAGACAGCTGGGCACATTCCTTGCACACTGTCCCCTTGCAAACATTTCCTATTCCTTCTGCAGCAGCTGCAGGTGCGATGAGCTGTGCGAAGACCCAACGCTCCTCTGGGACCAATCTCCTGGCGGATTCCTGGATTCCATGTAGCCCAAGTCCTCTTTTGCTTGGGGGTCTTGAATCTTTTGGCTTTGCTCATTAAGCTGGTCCCACTAGTTTTTTTACTTCACACCATTTTTTTCCATTTTCTTGTAGATAGGTCAGAGAACAAAGTAAGTATGGAAGGAGTTATTAGGCACCATGTGGCTTGGGACAACATTGCGGGATCCACTGTGGACTTCTTGGGTCCTAATTGAAAAATCTCCATGAATCCATTTACAGACAATAACGCAAAAAAATGCTATCACATTAACCAAAAGGCATTACACCAGTCCAATTTCACATAACCTACACCATTACTGGAGCCAGAGAAGTGTACAGATAACCACAGGAAAACCTTGATCTCCATTAAAAGGAACAACATTGCCAAGAAGCACAAGGCCCCATTCACGCTGAATGTCTTCCACTTTCCAGGAGCTCAAAAGAAACACCAAAGTCAGGGAAAATGGGAATGCTCAGCAGCACTGCCAGCCCTCCGGTGTCAGATGTTTGTTATCTGGGTTAATTTGATATTATCCTGAATGCCTTTCCCATAGCAGAGCTGTACACCACAAAATAACCTAATGGTGATGGTATGACAGGGATCAGGGAAGCTCCCAAAAGGCGGTGGGAGCTGGGTGGCACAAATATGTCCTGCATGCAGAGGTGTGTCCTCCAACCTGCTCCTCCACTCAGATGCCCCATGAAAATCAGGTAAAGCCACTACAAGTCTTGAAGCCTTTCTAAATTGGCAGATCCAGCTCCAAAGTGCTGTTGGCTGGGCTCTGGCTCCCATGGGTGCTGCCATATGGACGAGCAGGGCTGCAGGAACAGGCACTGCACACCGACACCGGGGCTCACATCTAAGCCAAAAAGAAAAAAGTACATCAAATATTTTGGCTGCCCAGCCATTTTTTAAAAGCTGACATTGTCCTTATAATCCCATCTGAACATTGCGTGCGCGCGATTTAAATATGTGAATAATCACTCCGTCCTCCTGTCGTATCATCTTTTTTAAGTTGTTTAGCCAGGCACTGGAGCCAGTCCAGTTCCCTCTCCAGCTGAGCCCTTCCTCTTGCACAACATGAGCACGCTGTGCGGATCGCTTTCCTGCTATATAACAGAACGCGGATGCTCAGTGGATGCCCGCAGCCCCTCTGCCCATCCCGCGTCCCCTCTCCCAGCCCCACCACCCGGCACAAAGAAGCTCCCCGGTGCTGCGGTGGCGGCGCGGCTCCCACAGCCATGCGCGAAGCTGCCTCCTCCAGTTAGGGAGGAAGCGGCTGTAATGAATTTAGATGATATTCAGCTCCACTATGCTGTTTAATTCACTCGGTGGCCTTGATGTTATAGGAGATGAGCAAAGGGACCGGGGGTAAATCCAGTTGACTTGGTGTTAAAGTTAACATTAACAACAGTAACAGTGAGCTCCCGGTGTTCGACTGTCACTGACCCTTCAACACGACTCAAAAGCGCTGTGATTCCCATATTTCCCCTGCTAAAGCAAATACAAGCCCGCACAGTGGCGCGCGGTTGGTTTTGAGCGTGCCCTGCGCTGGGTGGTCTGGGGACTTATCCTACTTCCCATCTCATTTGCCTGCAAACGCCTTCACCTTGTCAGGGCCAATAATTATCCGGCCGGCGATGCTCAGAGCTGCCATTCCTTAAGATTGGATGAGATTGAAGAGGCTGAGGCTTGGCTCCTCTGTGCATTTTCTCCGTCAGTTAGTGTATACACTGGGGGCCCGGCGAGCCCTACAGCAGAGCTACACTAACTTTCTCTCCCCTTCCTTATTATGGAGCTTAATAACAGCAGGCAGTGTATTAATATGTAAGAGATCAAGAGATTATTGATTAGAATCACTTGGCTAATATCCCCTGTCTGTCATGTAGTTCAGCAGCCCTTTCATGATTTTTTGTGTCAGTCCATTTAAATATTCATGACAGAGTTGCTTTGTACCTCCACGGCTGAATTTCTAATTAATCTGTCAAAAGAAATACAATATGCCCCTAAGCCTTATTATTATAAGGGTCAGCTGAAACAGAGCTGGCCTGGCTAGGCCTAAGGGGTAATTAATTATAACAATGCGGTGTTTACCTTCGTTGGTACCTGCGGCCTAAATGAGTGCTAAATTAGACTCAAACCACTTCAGTCCGTGTTTGAAGCACCCCGATATGCCAGACTAAATCATAATGATGGGGAGGAGAGAGCGGAGAGCCGCTCCTGTGTAACAACATAATCAGCAATTATAGCTAGGAAATGGGGAGAAGGGGGAATTTTATCTCATTAGAAGAGCCCGAGCAGAAAGTTTTTTTTTCTGTCACCAGCTCTTTTCTTTAGAATTCAAATGATCCCACTCTAAAGGTGAGGGATCTCAAATTTAATTCCAGTGCAGAAAGCCGGCCTAATTAGTGGTATACTTTGGCTAAAATATGAATGACATTTGCTCCAGCTTGCAGCGGCCTATTAATAGAGGGTGTCAGAGTGAAACATTAAGTGTATCATTCTTCTGTCAATTTATTTCTGTCATTATTGTTTCTTTATTTCCTCTGCCACATTATGGTCACTAATTTCTTCTCACTTTTATGAGATTCTTAATGTGGGCCTTTAATGAACTCCAAAAACTCAACCACAACTCTGAAATTAAAATACTAGTCTCCTGTCAGTGTGACGCGACAGAGTAAAACTTGAATAGTATCATTCTTCTGTCAATTTATTTCTGTCATGATTTTTCTTTATACCCTGCCACATTATGCCCACTAGTTTAATTCCATTTTTATGTGACTTGTTAATGTGAATTTTAGGTGGCTTTTAATCACCTCCAAATTTGTAGAATATCACAATAAATCATAACTGTATCCCCTCTTATGACAATTTATTTCTGTCATTATTTTTTATTTCTCCTTCCTTATTACAACTCCTAGTTTCATCTCCTCCTCTGTGACCTTTACGTAGTTGCATTTGGAAAAGGGAGCACAGCCAAAGTTTGCTCTTTTGAGGCAACAAAGTGCTGAGGCTCTGGGTGAGGAGCGCTTGACCCATTTGTTGGCTCTGCAGCCATTCTGCATCCCAGTTCCAGTGCGGTGCCCACCAAAACCACAGCTGAGCACCCTCAGTGGAGGCATGCAGTGAGTGTGAAGCATTGGGATGCCCAGTGGGTGCAGCCCCAGCAGCATCCTGGTGTCATTGGTCTCCTCTTACGTGCTGACTTTTATGTAAGTGACTTTTCATTAAGCGTATTGATTAGGGTCTGTCTAAATGCTCTTTTTTAATGAAAGGATGTAACTAACTGGGGCTGGTGAATTCTCTCTCTTCTGACCGTTGAAGGGCAATGCAAGCGTGCCCATGCTGTAACACCAGGAGGTAACACAGGATGTTTGGGCATCCCTCTTTACAGTGAGATTTTAAGAAGAAAATTTCTGTGAAGTTCCAGTCAACACCAGTTTTGGGTATTCCCTCACCAAGAAAACGTGGGTGTTTTTCCCTTTCTCCCCCTGAAATAGCCTCACAGCTAAACTTCAGCCTGGTTGAAGAGAAGATCGAGTAATCCCCAGCCAGTCTTTCGAATCTCTGCATAAAGAGTGTGCAAATGATGAAAAAGGAGATGAGGGGAATCTTTTTTCCCTGAGATGATTGCAAACACAGTCATTCACCGAGCGTTCTTTCTACCCAGACCACTATGCTTTCTCTGCGTCCCTGGCATGTGATGCCAGGCAATGACTTCCTATCATCCACATGAGGAATGTCCCTCTGAAGCTCTCCAGATGGAGGTACAAACCATCTTGCTGGAATTCAGGACGTCACCCATCACCGTTTCAGAATTTTCCCAGATTATCCCCTTAGGTGAATGCCCAGCATTGCAAGAGATATCCACTACACCTGCTGAAGTCGACCCCAAGTATCACAGCGAGAGATAGCACATGGGCTCAGAGCCTTACCCCAGGGCTGCCTCAGACAGGACCTGCACAGCTCTATGGAACTGCCCTTCTCAGAGCACCATGCTATGGGGGTGCATTGTGTGAGTGAGTGCTGCTGGGTGAGCACAGCTGAAGTGCCAATGCCTCTCTAAGCTAAATATACTGCGCTCCTTTTTGACCGGGATAAAATGAACAAATTGCACAAAGGAGAATTCTTCTGAGAAGCGTGACACCATATTTCCTGCATCTGTCTGCTGTTTCTAAACTGATAAGAAATACTACATCTTTAGGCTCTAGACTACCATTAATTAGGTGGTGGTGTGTGGTGTGCATACATAGGAGGCTCTCAGAGAACAGCAGCAAGGACCAGCATAGCGTAAAGCCCGCTGAAGGAGGTTAAATGACAGTAGGATCCCCTGTACATCTATTTACCTTTATGTATATATATACATATAAAACCTTAAATACTTTGCCAGACAAATATTTTGGAGGAAATATGCAAACATATGCCTCGGGAGCAAATTTTGTGAGCACTTGGCATTCATCTGCTTGGGCACCCAGTGAAGTCTGCAGGAGCTGGCTTGCTCAGAGCACCTGCGTTAGGTGCTTTGAAATCCAATTTCTTGGATATATTTCATAAAGTAAACTCTAAATTCTGAGCTAAAGAGGACCTGAAAAAGCAGAAGAATGCTGTACAATGATTTGTTTTTGAGATGTGTTAAATCAGGCTGAGCAGAATCTGCATCTATAACACCACATTAACAAAAGTAACTATTGCTATTTTGCTAAGGCTGTCTATAGACTGTTAAAGCATGAAAGTCCTATAATTTCATAAAAATCCCAACTATTCAAATTTCCATAGAGTAATGCTTTTGTATCTAATTTAAAATGGGTAACAAGCTTACCCTATGCATACAACAGATCATTAACTTGATAAGATACTAGTAGCATATTAAGTGACTATTGTGTTGTGCTAGCAAAACAAATACAGCAAAGAAACTTGCTAATGCAAAGGACTTTTTATGTCATTAGGAGTGGGTCATCTTTTGGTATTCAAATAATTCAAAACTGAATTCCATCGCCGAATGCTCCAGCTACATTTCTCCCATATTCTAACTGAAAGCAAAAGCGCAGGATGGAAAATGGTCCATATGAACGTGAAAGGCTTGGATCAGATTATTATAAAGTTTTTATTAATTTATTTATCTACCTATTCATTTATTTATTTATTTGGCTGGGGGGGTACAATTCATGGAGACATTACTCTTTCTAGTTTTACCTCTTCTTCTGTATTTCCAGCCCTGCCAATTCTTAATGCGAACAACTGGTCTCATATTTATCCGGGCTGTGTTTCACATTTGGTGGAGCCTGTTTGCAGCTGCCTCTCTTTCAATATTTGTCTAAATAAAAGCATATTTTAAACCTATGAAGCCACTATCAGTAACACACATATTAATTTTAATTACAAAAAGGTCCAAACTTTCTCTCTAATTTCATATTAAAGCGCTCTTTAAAATTCTATCGCACTGGAGAGGGAAAAACATTAACCAAAAATATTTACACATGGGGAGTTTCTTAAAGAATGAATTATAATCATCTCAGAGAAAGGGCCTAAAGGGGGAACGAAACGTACAGGGAGAGCTGAGGTTGGCAATGTGGGAAATACATACGCACAGGCAAACCTACCCATCCCTACGCTCTGCTCGCACATCGCTGCGTTGGCAACGCTCGCAGCCCTTCCCCGCACGGCCAGGCCCCAGAATTCGGCTCTTTGTCTTTATTCAGCACAGTGTCAGACCCCTGTGAGGCATGCGGGTGCTGGAGGTGTGCGGGAGGCAGAGCTGCCCGCAGGTGTGCGCCGTCTCCTCGGGCCCCTTTGCTTTGGGATTAGCCCTTCCGCACCGCGCAACGCTCCCTGCAAAGCACTGCTGCCCGATCGGGGCAGCTGCTCCTATCCAGCGAGACAAAATTCCCCGTTTATTTCCTTTGATATCTGTATTTAAGAGACTAATTTATATTAGCACCAGAAAATTCCTCAAAAAAGATGACAGGGGAGACAGTGACCAGAGCCGCGTTGCTCGCCGACTTCTGTGTTTTTTTTTTAATTCTGTCAGTTGGATATTGACTGACTTTCTAATGCACACTCCTCTAATTCTTAATTAGAATGACATAGCTAATTAATAAGTTTTTTCCAATTATAAATTAACTTAGGATCAGAACTCTGGCTTTGCATGTAATTTCCTATAATCGCTAAAGCTACTGCAAAAACATGTCTCCTACCAACCGTAACTTTTTTATTTAACACAGACAGACAAGTTCTCACTGGGTTTAAATTTTACAGCAAATTATCTCTGTTGGGATTTATGAAGAGAAATTAAAAAAAAAAAAAAAAATCAGAAGAGTTTTCTCTTTCTCCTTTTTTTTTTTTGAACGGTCCTTTCTTTCTTAAACAAAATAGCATCTCTTAATGGACAATTTCTTTCTGAGATTTAAAAGGAATTCATCTTA
The DNA here is from genome assembly GCF_026119805.1 of Tympanuchus pallidicinctus. NCBI lineage: Eukaryota > Metazoa > Chordata > Aves > Galliformes > Phasianidae > Tympanuchus > Tympanuchus pallidicinctus. The sequence goes on from NW_026294679.1 coordinate 1,846,346, forward strand.
ATATTTTAATGTTATTACAGGGAAGGAAGAAAGAGAGCAGGTGATAATTCGTTTTTTCATAACTGTTACCACCTTTTCATGGTTTCTGCAAAAATGATTTGGGAGGATCCCGCATGCTGCTCATTTATAGAATCTTAACTGGAGAGACACTTATCTCTTTAGTAATGAACCAGTGTAATTAAAGGTGGGAATGTGGAAGAGTTCAGGCACTGGCAACATGTCACATAGTTGGCTGCTGCAATTCCTCAGTGGTTTATCAAAGACTACTCCTTTAATATGGAGATTACACTTATGTACTTGTCTGAACTTGAAAGGCATTTGCCTAATTTACTTATTAATGAGATGTAAATCTATTTGTACGGCACGTCACAAGTTTCCTGAAATCGCTGCTACTTAACCGGTGATAAACCCTATGATTTAAACGAAAAATAATACATTTAGCTTTCCACATTCATTCTGTTAAAAATTGATATAGTCTATGTTAAATTTATTAATATTGCTTGCTGTCATTCAGTTTGCAGCTCTTACTGAAATATGACTTGACAGCGGCCGCATTAAAGATGTATGCCATTGTATTCAACAAAGATTAATGAAGCCTGGTAAAAATAGCTGTAAAAGAGAAAGTGATCCGAATGTAAAATCAGTGAATTAAATGAGGCCTTGCATACCATTTGTTAATATGCATGAGGAGGGAGGCAGCGAATGAAAATGTCTCCCTGCAAAGTTCATTTGGGAATGTTTCAATATTGTCTGAATATCACCAAACTATTGAACAGCAGCTTAATAGAGCCCTGTGTAACCGAGGTCCGTGTGCTGGTGCCCTGAGAAAATCTGCGCACAAAACCTGATTCGCTTGCAAGCAGAGGGGAAGCCTGGAGTAAAAATAATAATAATCTGACTGGAATAATATAAATACATACAGGATAGATGTCTCTTCTCCTCCTTCTTCCCCCCACTCCACCTCTGTCTGTCTACGGCTTTCAATATTAAAGCCACTTGTGATAGAGAGCTTTAATGCTATATGCCTCTTTTTATGGAAGAATTGCACATGGCAACACTTAAAAGGCTTAGATCCCGTGGATTTCCGAGGGGTTAACGTGTCTGTCTGTCTGGGTGTCACAGCTTTTCGCACCCCGGGATCCATACAGGCAAAGACTTTACCCACTTCTTTGAATATATATATATTTTTTTCAGGGAATGATTTATTTCAGCAGCCCTCATTATAAAATGCTACTGAATTCATAACGGACAGGTTAAGACTTTCAGATAAATTAGCGCTGACAGAAAATGGTATGCAGTAATCACAACATAAACACGGCGTATTTATCAATCAGGGCAGTGAGGTGTTTGGATGGGCTTGTTTCCAGGTTGTAACGTCAAAGATCTGCAGAAAAGACTGCTCTGAAAGATTTTGCTTTGGCAAATTTAAAACATACATTAATCTGGCTGCCCCTTTGGTAGTAAAGTAGTTAATGCACCCGAAAGCCTGTCAGCTTGGAGGCAATTTGGAGGTATAATGCATACACGCGTGGTGTAAGAGCTTGTAGAAAGCTCTGCCTAAAGCATAAACTTTCCCAAAAGAATGAACATCCATGTTCAAACTCAAAGTCATTTAGAGGGATTTTTGTTCCCAGAGCTGATGCTCAGCTGATGCTCAGCTCACATCTCCTGATTCGTGCAGCCTCAACAGGTAGGGTGACGCGGGGAACGCTGTCACCACGTGCAGGATCTGATCTGTCCCGTTTGTTTTGTCCCAGAATAGTGAAGCAAGTGGCAAACAGGCTGGCTAGCTTAACAGATGACAGCTCTTACTGAAATGTGGCATTTTTCCAGATCATCTGAAGGAAGAATTATTATTATTTTTTTTTAATTAGATACATTGATGTATGAAGTAAAAATAAATAAATAAATAAATAAAATAAAGTTATCAAATAAATACACCTATAAACAAACCCTCACCCATTTGCTCTTCTGTTCTACTGTTTCTTATAAAGGGTAAGGTTTGGCCCAAGTAGTCCTGGTCTCCATAGTTTTTGTATTACTTACAATGCAAAGTCAAACGGAAAGAGATGCAGGCCTGTATGTTGGGATTTTTAGATTTTGTTTATGCTCTCCATTAAAAATATTAATTTTTCTGGTTAAAAATTTCATGTCTTTCTCCCATTGGGTGATCGCCAAATTAGTGGAAACATATTTAATTTGCTTAAAAAAATAATAAAAACAACAAACTTTCAGATGATGCTGGAGAGAGCCCACAGAACATAAAGACCACTGAGTCAGGCTGAAGGATAATAGAATAAAAATGTCCTATGTGTACAGCATGAAACAGTAAACTATATCAGAAATCTTTTTGTTTTCAATCCAGATGTCCCTCAAATTTCATTTTTGAGGAAACTCCTGATATCTACGGAATATCTGCTTCTGCATCTGCTTAATTAAGAACATTTGTCTAGCTGCAAGACTCAGTTCATCAAGAACAGGCATTAAAAAAAGAAACAGCAAGAACCCAATGGGGGAAGAAGCAAAGAGCCTGCCTTTTGGGTTCCCAGCTCTCCCTGAAATAACTAATTAAAGCCATTCATAAGGCAACCTGCACTAATGGCTAGACACAGGCTACTCTTGCTCGGCGTTGGCTGCAGCATATACACCCTGTGGAACAACTTATTTACTTCTCTAGTCCCTTTCTCCTCCATGTAAGATAAGGCTAAAAGAAGGCAAAGCCATGTGTAACGAAGTAGAGCTATCAGTAAGGAGGTGCTCCTCTTTTAATGGCATCTCAGCTGTATACAGCCCACGTGAAATCTTTCTCTTTGCCATCCCCATGGTCCTGTTGGATCCCCTCTCATGAGACCAGCATCCAGCAACCAGCAGCAAGGCAAAACTTTGACTCTTCCTTATTTCTTAGTGGAATTTCTGAATGGACTTTTTCTTGCTCGTCTAGGATTATGGGTTAATTCCCAGACAAAGGGAAATGAATGACAAATACTGCACATTGACTTGAGATTAGCACTACTGGTCAGAGAGAAGAGTGCACCCCAGTTTTCTCTTGTAAGCAGCTAAAACATAAGGGAAAGCTTTCCAGTAGCAATACCATTGCAAGCAAACACTTCCACCTTCTTCTTCAGCAGGTCACATAACAACTGATTGCACTGAGATGGAGGATAAAACTCCACAAAGCGGGGAAAAAGAGGAAGAATTGGAAAGGTTGGAAAAAAGTTAACACTCAAAGTATCTCTTCCATTAGAGGCTCTTGGTTTCTGCACAGAGCACCAGGAGCCACCACCAGCCACAACCTTGCTGTCACCACAGGGCTTCTCTCCTGTGTTGGAAAACAGTTAAAAAAGTGCTGGAGGTGGGGGCAACATGCAATGTATGGGATAACTACATTTTGTTATTGGTGAGCAATTTTGTATGCTTGCAAATCGATGGCAAAGGCAAACGTCATGCTTTGTGTTGCTTTTGGCTCTGTCAGTGGGGATTTACATCCCAGCTCTGCGTTGGTGATCCTGGCTGTGCCCCCTTGACTTGTGCAGCCATGCAAACATCACAGCCGCCCCACAGCTCTCCCTTTATTTCGTTGCAGAAATGTCATTAATTGTAAACCTGCACACTGTTTGGCAGCGAGCATTTGCCACAGGTTTGTTTACAAGTCAGTTTAACAGTAGAGATTGCACACATTAAAAAAAAAAAGCCTTTCAGTAGAAATGTTAGTCCCTCGGGTGGAAAATAACCCCTAAATTCCTCCACTAAAATTTTAATTTTCAAAAATGTTCCACATTTACTATAAATAGCTGTCATCCGTCAAATAAACGGAGCAAGTCCAGGAAGCCTCCCTGTCAAAGGAGACCGTTTCGGAGGCAGCCTTTGTCTTAAATGAGTCTGTAGACATGGCTTGTGTTGGTTTTTGAGTAATCCCAGCCTGTTTATAATCTCATCTATTTCATGGAGAGGATATGAAAATAGCTCCCCACTGTATGAAAATTATCTATATTCCAGTGCAGATGATATAGTCGGTCTATTGAAAATAATGGAGTGAACCCAGCTACGCAGTTTATTTCAATGTGTAAAGTCTTTGCACATCATAATATCAAATAAACTCCATTGAAAACCCCATCCTCATATAACTGTATTATACAAGAGTAGTGTCACCTTTTGTTTAGAACAGTACCATTACGCTTTTATGATATACTTTAAGGAGAACTAGATGGTACCATTGATTCTTGTACTAGCATTTTAGATCAAAAGACCTATGTCTGCAGCCCAGGTCACTGAAATCACAAATGAAGTGAATTTAATGGTCTAAGTTTGGTCTCCGGAGGACAACAGAATAGTTAGTACCATCATAAAGGCTGACAATGTAGCCTTTTGGCAGGTTTTTGTTGATAATAGGCTTGAACTGCAATCTTTTCACCATGGTATAAGAGGATCTGTTAAAGCAGGCTTCAGATACGGTGGAAGAATAAAGTAGGGAAGGCTGCAAAGCGCAATATTGTGCACACCTGCACCGTACCTAGAGTAAGGTTAATGCAGTAATATCTGTGTGAAAACTGCCTCACCCCCACATTAAAAGCAGCTTATCATTAGGGATTACCTAGCCACTGCACCAGCTGCAAGTCTTTACTTAAAGACTTAAAGGTAAAGCTCTTACAGTTCCCAATCCAGTGACATTTGCAGCTCACTATAATTTATTGAATATCTTCCAAAGAGCAAACACAGGATTTCTCTTGGTACTGTTTTAGTTGGGTTGTAAACGCTTGCCATTTACCAAGAGAAAAAAAAAAAAATAAAGGCAGGCACATTTACACTTTTGCAAAGCATCATGTAATATTTTGAACCTGTCTTTTCATGCTGACTCTTTTCATGTTCAATCTAAACGCTGTTTACTCATTTAAAGTCTTGTTATAGCTCAGCTATGAAGTACAGTGCACACACACTTTCAAAGCTTTCGTGAGAGCACCTCGTTCCCAGGTTTCATTAGGAAGACCCATGCTTGTCTGAAGAAAGTGTGAATTTTTTAAACTTCCTATAGCAGACATTCAGCAGTGTTCACCCTTCAGCACTTCATAGTCCTGCTACTGAGACCTTTAGAGACTTAATACAGATAGGAATCTCGAGAAGAGAATTTCTTGTCGTTACCTCCATTTATAAGGCATGCTGATCTACTGATGAAAATCAAAAGGAAACAGTTAAATAAGTCAAATTACGTACTGGGGGCTGAAACATTTTCCTCGCCTTGCCAGTAACATGCATGCAAATTATATTAATAGGCTATAATTATGTAAACTTTATTATGTGTGTTAAAGATAACATTAAAATTATAAGACAAACGACACTTAATCACCAATGGAGGGTAATGATAAAAGAGTCAGCAAAATTAACAGGCATCATCAAGAATGTTGTTGTTGTTAAAGCTAAAGGAGTACAATGAGCCATACCATTACATGTGATAACTTACTGCTAGCTCCAAGCTGCTGGACAAACATTAACTAACTGTTATACGTATGAGTATTTGGGTCCTGTTTGCTAAATATGCTCCCTGACTGCATACATACACATGCTGAAAACAGCCCTTGAGATGGACCCTGGGACAGTCTTCATCCATCTGTCCTTCCTCAGACTGCTCTAGCAGACTGAATTTACCAGGTAAGAGAGTAATGTGGTACCCTACTGAATGCAGAAGTAGGAGGCAATTAGTGCAGCGGTCCGACCGCTTGGATGCATGGCCCCTTTAGAGGCATTTCAGGGGCTAATTCATATCCAGCACAGAACCAGGGCACATTTTCACACACGTGTTGACTTTCATGAAGCTCTGCCTAGCCACAGAACCTGAAGAATTGTGCATGCCTGTTGTTTCTGTTTTCTTTCTTCTGTAGTATGAAAATTTCTGCTCCCCCAAACAGCAGATCTGGGGACTTGTTCCCAGATTCCAGGCAGCAACAAGCAGCCAACAACTGAGCATGAAGCTCCAGCAAGCAGCAGCACCTCTGCAAGGTGGTGCTTGCACCAGGAGCACTCATCTGAATTTATTCCAGCTGCAGGGGGATCCCAACTTCTCACTAATAAGGGCAAAAAGGGTATTAGCTGTGCCAAGAGGTAACTGTGCCTCAACAGGAACCGACATCTTTGTTTGTGCAGAGCTTTCACTATAAATATTTTTCCTGCTACAGAAATAACACAAATCACATGCTTATCAGCTCCTTATGGTATCTCCTTCATTAATGCCTTCGCTGCCAAAAAAAAAGCAAGGAAGATGGCAAATCCTCAAAGGTTTCAGAATTTTTGACATGACAAGATTAAACCTAGCAAACAAGAGACTGAATCCTTCAAATCAGCCTGCCTGAGCTTGCCATTGACAATTTTGATTCCTCAGCAGAAAAGGGAGATCTCTAGGTATGGATATCTTGCAAAAACAGATTAAACCAGATTAGGAGAATTCTGAACTCTTAGTCTCTAACTCAAAGGTGGCATCACCTTGTGTCAGCTCCAATACAGCACCTGTATGCAGATACATGCAATACAGCTCTGTATGCAGAGCTCCTTCACCCCAACCTTCCCAGAGGATGCCACGTCCTCCATAGGGCCATGTCATCACTAGTGCCATTTCCTGCAGTTTCCCTGCAAGAAGGAGCATTGTGAAACTAATGGCTGTTTAATTGTATCATCAGTACACTTCATGAATATAAAATTCTCCGAATTTAAATCCAACACGTAAAAGTTCAAGATTGTTACAGGAAAGAAAATGCTGGGACTACTGAGTTTTGCAGTCAAACAAGTACAAGCTGCATGGGGCAACATCCAAATTTCCACACCGTGCAAGCACTGGGGAAAGGGAAAGTTCTTGCTGACTGTAATCCCATCTGAATAAGAGCTGAGAGAGGGAATAAAGATCACAGAGATTCTACTGCGAAGAAAAAAATACCGTGCAAGGCTCACTGGTTACCCATAATCCAAAAAGATATCTGACTTCAATTTTGTGTTCAGTACTAATATTTGCAATTGAATAATGCTGTTCATTTCAGGGCCAAAGATTAAAAAAAAAAAGAAATTAGTTATTTAGAACAAATCACTGCAGCACACCGAGGTGCACAAGCAGGCTCTCCTTAGCGTGTCACAGTTACTTGTAAGGACCATATTCCACAGCAAGGATTGAACGTTAGCAGCAGTGAGGTGTTACAGCTCTCTTAAGTCTTTCAGGCTGCACTCAGCATATTAGCAGTACCTCTTCTTTGGAGCATAGTGCTGCCCTCCTGCCTGCCCCAACCCGCAGCTCCCATCGCTGCCATTGCAGCGGATGCACGGTTGGGTGCCATGGAAGGGGCACAGGGGCACTGCTCTGCTGGTGGCCACGTGAGCAGCTCTGCCCATCGACCTTTGATCCGCATTTGCTAAACTTCACAACAAAACTTCAAGAAAAAAAAAGAAGGAAAAAAAAAAAAAAAAAAAAAAAAAAAAACGATTAGCTGCAAATTAGACATTCTCATGGAAGCCTAGAATTATTTTTCAGGACAGAGGGCTCAATTTCCCAATCTCAGGTGTATGATTAAAATCAATTAAATCACTCTTCCAATGTCAGCAGCAAGATTCTCCTGACAAATGAAATTATGCGAGAAAAGTATTCTCTTCACTCTTCCACCCTTTCTCAGCACCGCTCACATCCACAAATGAGATCAAAATTTTCAGCTCGGGGATTTCAGAGATATTTTCCATAAGAACATGAAAAATCCCAGGAACCCTATGTAAGTAGACTTTATAGTCTCTAGTGGCGAGATGCTGATGGCCTCTGTATGTTAGATATATTCATGACTAACTAAAATGAAAAGTTCGAGCGGAATTTAACCATTTGGGGACCACGCTAGCATTTTTTTCATGAATTAAAGTTTCAATGGTAGAATTATGTACCAGATTCTAGGATACACGTGGTAACCTTTCTCTGTCTCTTTTCATTCCCTAGGAAGTCCCTGGTGGTTTTATCCTATTGAAGACCTGAATGCTATCAATCCCTCTCAGCCACTTGCAGACAAGGGAGCAACGGAGCAGGCTAGACTTCAAATGACCACATCATATGCAGAGGCCCCAAAGGGTTAATAGTGACTTACAGTAGTATTCCTTGAGACAAAACAAGGCGTTTGGTGGTTTGTGTTTTTTTTTTTTTTTTTAACATAGAGAAATAAATCTTTTGATAAGAAACTCCACTTGAAACATAGAGATATCTCATTTCCAGAGGTGTTCTGACGTGGCTGAACTGTACCTTCAGCAAATTATTTACCTCTTAATTTGTTAAAACATATGGGCTTAGAGGTAACTTTGCCCATGAGGCGTACATCTATATTATATGCTTGTTTGGTTTGACTTCATTTTCCTTGGAGACCTGAACAAATGTTTTCCTCATTTCAGAAGTTTTTTTTCCCCTTCTCTCACGTGTTCACGGCAGCAGTGTTACATATGTATTTTGTTTCTTTTGCCTGCACTGAAAAAGGAGTGTGCTCATTTGCAATTTTACAATGGCCAAAGTGGGGCAATGTTTCAGGATGAGGAAAGCTGCCTATTTCTACATCTGTGAGGGGCTCAGCCCGAATGGGTGTTTGGTTCCTCTGCCAATCTCTATCAAAAACCGCTTCCCCGCAGAGCACCCAGCGTGTTCCTGCTCACCATCTTGTTCTCCAGCACGAGAGAAGAGGAACCAACAAACTCCACGCAAAGTCCTCGTTGATCTTTTAGTGCTTCATCACAAAATCTCTTGCCAAACACTTGGAAGAGTGTTTGTTCCACCGCCAAGTTAAAAAGCAAGCCCACCTGCAGAGAATTAGTGTGAGGTAATTGAAACAGCATCTTCCACAAAGATCAACAGAAAGAGGAGGAGTTCTTCAGTATCAACACCCATCATTCCTAATAAAGCCATGGATTTCCTGCAGCACAGCTCCACCAGCATCAACTGCACTTTTAGCTTTTCCATCTCTCAGGTCTGTCCTTGCTATCAAGACTCTGGGAGTTTGTTCATATGGCCCTGTACCATGGACAATGCCTCCATGTGAAAAGCTCCAAAATAGCATTTATACAACTTTGCCTCCTTCTCTTATCTTCTTTTAATACAGTATGGAGAAATGGGAACAAAACATTATTTCTTTAAAGTGGCAGCATGATGATTGATGTTCTCAAGAGGAAAAAAAAAACAACAAGAAACCCCCCAGGGACAGTTAGAAGCTAGAAGGCATCTTCTCCTTTCTGCTTTTGGGTTCGGTGCTCAGTTTTATTTTTTTTATTTTCTGTGCATGAAATCAACACCTCAAAGTGCTTTTTGGTTTTCCATTTGTTTATTCCAGCCATAAATATTTTATCACTTAAAAAGAGAAGCAATGTTTGCTCCTAATTGTTTTTGATTAAATATGCTAATTACATTTTGGAATATTAATGACACATACGGTACTAAATGTTTTAATAATGCAATGAAATAAGCCAGCAAATATAACTACAAATTAACCTGAAATTGCTACATGGTTTTCATAATTTTGCATTATAACACCACAAATCTAGAGGAAAATATCCATGACAAACCAGTATTTCTTGTTTGCTATCTAGAGTTCAACTAAACCAAACAAAACCCATAAATGAACAGGATGCTACTTCACTTTGGGACCACTTTTCTTTACTGCAAGACAAGGATGGCAGAAATAAAACCCAGCTGAATATGAAAACTTCTCACCAGTGCACACTGACCATGGGATAGGTCTTAAAACAACTCCACATATTCTGAAGAAGTCCTTGAGCTCATCTGTGGTGAGCATAGTGATGGAAGCAGCTGCCACGCTCCGCAGTCACCCAAGTTACTCTCAGACAGGAAACTTCAGAGCTTTACCACTGAGCATTACTGCTACATTTCTTTCCTAGCTTAGGATGGGTGGTCAATTCAATTATTTTTTTTCCACTCTTGCTCTCTGCTCAGGGAAAGAGATTTTCTCTTTGTTTAGGTGATTCTGGATGGTAGACACCTCTGCTTTACAGCAGCACTCCAGAATGGAAATGCCTTTTCAATACAGGCTGCTAATGCATTCACAGACTGAAATCAAGCTCCCTACCTACGGCAGGCTCCCCAATTCCCAGGACAATCAAGCTGACACAATTAAATTCTTCCTCTTCTGTGACAGAACTATATGCAATGGTTAGTATTACATTACATTGAAAATAATTAATATTACGGAGGCTTTTTTGCATGTTTGTGTGTTAAAGACTTGACCTTTTAATTTGTTTTTCCCTCAGAAATATTCTGCAATCTAATGATTTATATAGATGATCCAAAGTTGCCAGGCAGTCTTTCCCAGCTCTCCAGAATAACTCTGATGATATTTTTCCACACTCAGTGTCAGAGAACTGCTTTGGCTTGCTATGCTGGATAAAGCATTCAGAGAGGCTTGTGTCTGCCAGGCCTGGTACAATAGGACAGTGGAATCAACATGTGCAGTCAGTTGGTCTGATAAGCCACTAATTTATAAGCAATTGCTAGATAAATTATCAGCTACTTATACAAGAAGACTGGGAAGTGTCCAGAGGGCAAGACACGAGGAACAGCTGAGATCCCTTGGTTTGTTCAGCCCGGAGCAGAGGAGACTGAGGGGAGGATTCATGGCAGCCTACAGCTCGTCGTGGCAGCCCTACAGACCATCATAGCAGCCCTACTGCTCCTCACAGAGAGCACAGACCAGGCTGTGCTGGGCACAGCCCCGAGCTGCCAAAGCTTGGGAAGAATTGGGACACCATTCTCAGATGCTAGGTTTTGGTGGTGCTGTGTGAGTATGGGCATTGAACTCAGTGGTCCTTGGCTCTCTTCCAGATCTGGATATTCTGTGATTCTACAGCCTATTTCTGAAGTTCTAATAAAGCCAGCCCAAAATTGTTGCTTAGCTTTTTCTTCTAGATTTAACTTCTTAGGCTCAAGATTCCAGGAAAGCAAGCACTGTTTTAGAGCAGCTTGAATTTGACATTTGGGATCATCCCGCAGAGGAAATATTTTTGTTTTGATTAAAATCAATCTTGAAACACACAGAGTCACACTGAATGGTCTGGGTTAGAAGTGACCTCAAGGATAATGAAGCTCCCCCCCCATCACAGGCAGGACCACCTATCTCCACATTTCGTACTAGACTACACTGCTTAGCATCCCGTCCAACCTGGCCTTGAACACCTCTACACATTCATTTGAAGATGAGCGACAACCAAAATCTCATTTAGCCTTGAGCTTTGTGGGCCTCTGTTCTTCCAGATTTTAGTCTCATACTGACACTAGAGTGCCAAAATATTGAAAAATATATATATTAGTCCTTTCAGGTGCTCGTCAGGCAGAGAGGTCAGCTTTCTAGTGCCCCCAGTAATGTACCAGGCTGCTGGGACTTGTGGTAAGACTGACTGTGAGGGGACAGAAGAGTAAACAGAGGCAAAGGAGGAGCTGATTAAGAGTATCATCTGAACAGGAACTCTTGGAAACCTGAGATGTGCATGAAGAAAACCTCACACAGCAGACTTTAAGGCCACCGACTCATTAACCCCCTAGCCAAGGCCAAAAGCAAGCAAACAAAAAGGCGAAAAGCAGTCTGCTCACAGAGAGGAGCCCGAACGCAGGAAAGGAGTGGGGCAGCAGACAGCTTCGTCCGACTGCTCTTTCAGTAGCGTTCGCTGCCCACCCGAGGGACAACTCGCCCCCCACACTCCATCAATCCACCCCGCGCTCCCCAGCCAACGCCACCTCTCAAGCAGGAGTGATGAATGAGCGCAGACAGTGAGCGGCTGTGTACATATCTGCGCGGCGGGGCTGAGAATATTCATCTCGTTTCACTTGTGACCTTTCTCTGTTCTGCAAACCTGAAAGGTCTGGGCTGCATAATCACATCTCGGGATAAAAGATAAGTGAACTACCAAATAAATAGTGGAGTGTTTACATGACCTTACGGTTTTACCGCCCATATTAATTTTTAATTGCACTGTTAAAATATAGTAAATATCTATTATACAAATTAAGTGGTAATAGGTATTTGTATTTTTTTTCCACGAATTAATCTTAAAATAAGCTGATTACACAAATCTTTAGCCAAGCAGTGGCTAATCCCGGGCACAAACATTACTTTGATAAGATACATTCAAACAAACATTTTTGTGGCAAAATGTTATCAGATACTAACACATAATTAGTCTAAGACATTTGGTTCAATGCGAGCATTTTCGAGTTGTAATCATTAAGTGAAGGTATTGGGAAAAATCCAAAAGGGAGCCCAGCATGGTAAGCACTTCAGAGTTCCTTTGTGGATTCCGATTAGGCTGCTGGATTCACTGCTGTTTCCTTATGTAAACAGATTCACATATTGCAATGGTGGGGAAATCTTTATCAAATTAATGGCAAACAAAGTGATGTTAATGTAGATGAAATTATTATTCACCCGGATCTGTATTGTGCTGAAAGAGAAATTTGGAAGGAAGACCTGAGTGCATGAAAGGAACAGAACTCCAGCTCCATTGTGAATATTGGAGTAAGTCCCTCATTTCTACCACAACCAGAAAGGTAGGAGAGGGAAAGAAAAATAAGCTGACATGAGTGCATTAAAGCTAGGTGTTGATGCATATGTTTAGTTCTCACTCAGCACCTCTTACATGAATTTATGTGACTTTTAATATTATCTGCTTTTCTTTCTTTGCAGAAATTTCCGATTTCTCAGCTATGCTAACAGTATTAAAACAAGAGTACTTGTAATAACATCGCTCTTATCCAATAGTCTGAAAGGACTATTGATTAATACATAATAAATAAAGGTTTTTTAAAATGCTTAATAGTGGCTTAATAGTGGAATCTAGTAAATACTTAATTAGAGAGGGTTATTGAACTCAGAGAGTGGCTATTTGACATTCTGGCATGCAGAGGAATAGCCCCTTAATTGACAGTAAACTCTATTGTACAGAAACCCACTTAAAGAATTTTTCGTAAGAGCTCGCAGTGCTGATGATGAAGCCACTTGCTCGATGCACTCACTATTGATGCAGCACACTAATAGCTCTACAAGGCAAATCCTGAGGAGTGCTGCTCTCAGTACGACACAAAGCAACCTCCAGGATTGTTTCTATTCATAACGAAGTGTTGCTAAGCGTCACACAAATTGAAGTCTCCTGGCTGCTCCCACGACTCCTGCAGAATCAGTGCAGGCACTCGGGATCCCACCTGCCATCACCAGGCAAGGTGAGAGCTGTCTGGCTGCCGTCCACACACCCCTGCTCCCACTGTGAACACTCAGCCCTGGCACTGCCAGTCCAAGTACTCTAGCTGCACAATGAAACTCAGGAAGTGGAGGATGTTGCTGTCTGCCTTACCCGTACAGATCCTCACATCAACACGAAGGGCACGGGAAGCCGAGGAGTTCTGTACCTTCTCCTCTTCACCAGATTATTCCCATGAGTGATAATTCAGATTATTTCCATGGGTGACTTGTGTATAGGAAACAACGCTGTTCATGCAGAGGACATTTATAACACAAACTGACCCAAGATGCCCAACTCACATCTACTTCAGCAAGGAGTGCAGGAGCTCCTCCTTCCAGCCTACTCCTTTCTGTAGAACCCATGCCAGCACCTAGGTAAGGGTGGCTTTGTTTTGAACCCCCACATCCTTCCTAACGCGAGGGACAGAAGAAATGCAGTGATTGGGAACCCATACAGAGTAAGTGCTGTTTAAACAAGCTCTATATTTTTATAGAATCACAGAATGGCCAGGGTTGGAAGGGACCTCAAGGATCATGAATCTCCAACCCCCCTGCCACATGCAGGGCCACCAATGTCCACGTTTAATGCTAAACCAGGCTGCCCAGGGCCCCATCCAACCTGGCCTTGAACACCTCCAAGGACGGGGCATCCACAGCCTCTCTGGGCAGCTGTTCCAGTACCTCACCACTCTTTGGGTAAAGAATTTCCTCCTGATGTCAGACCTAAATCGCCCCTCCCTCAACTTAAAACCATTCCCCCTCGTCCTACCTATATCAACCCTTTCAAAGAGTTGATTCCCCTCCCCTCTGTAGGCTCCCTTTAGGTACTGAAAGGCTGCAATGAGTATAGGAGACCAAACTAGATTTTATGTGCCTTTGTGCTTTGTGATGCTGAAGGAAACCCAGAGACAGCTTTAGCTCACCTTCAGCATCCTATTTTAGCTCAACATTCCAGCAGCGTGCCCCCATGCCCATAAGATGCCTTTGACTACAGATTTGCCCTATGCTAAAAGCAGCAAAAAAAAAAAAAAAAATATCACCCTCTGTCACCACAACTCCCTTTATCAAGTGGGGAAATGAGGATTTCCTGCATTCACAAGTTTAAGCTGACAGTGCTCTGCAATGCCTGCAGAATTTGGTGGGTTAAAAGGCAGCATTTCTTGCTTTGAAAGGTGCTTTTTGAATGTTCTCATGAGCAAACCAATTGTTTGTCTTTCCACTTACAGTGTTTGATTTCTCGTTCCATGAAGTAGAGACTAAGCTGCTCCTCATCTCTTAAAAAAATAAATTGCAGATTTCTTAGAGATGCTGTTTTTCTTCTGGTCTCTGCCAGTCAGTACGCAAATACTGAACACAGGGACTGAAATAGATAACAGTTCTGGAGGAGTGCTAGGGGTTTGCAGCTCCCAGTTTCCACAGAACAACAGAAGTTTTAATCCCTTTGCGAACGCAGCAACAAGTTATAAATGCAAACTTAAAGTTGTGATAGGAGTGTTTGCAAAGTCAGATCTTTCATTTGCATAAGATACTCATATATGTATACACACACACACACACACACACGTATATATATATATATTTAAATATATAGGTACAATTTGTGGCGTCCTCATTGTGCATAAATAAGTGCCTGTGACCTATGGTGCTTCTTGGGCTATGGACAGAAAATAAGCAACCATTGCTACCAGGTGTGACATTAAAACAAAACAGACTGCCATATGCTACAAAACCTCATCTTTAGTCAAATTAACCTGCACAAAGAGCTGTCTTGTGGTGTTTTTTTCTGTAGCCCCCTGCATGCAGCAGGCTGAGCCCTAGGGCATGCATGGGGTGCCCCAGAAGCCAGCGAACCCACAGCTGGGCAGAATGAGAGCACACATCCCCAGTTAACTCCTGCCCTTTCCCACCCATCACCTCTGTGAGCTGCTGGGTTCTACAAGCATACGCATCCTGAAAGCCCCAACCCAAATGCCCAATGCCCAGGATTGGTCACTGCTTCAGGGCACAAACTAGAAGGGGAACTCATCTCTCCTGCCCTGCAAGCTTCATGCATTAAAAGAGCAGAAACCAGCACACAACCACAGCCCTAAACAATTACACCTACTAACTTAGATGAAAACCTAATATTATATACTTATATTAAACATACCAAAAAAAACCTCTATTCAGATTGATAACACAGTAGCATCTGGTCTTCTCATGTAATTTAAAGGCTGGAGTCTTTAAAGAAAGAAAACCTCCAGGAAGAAATAAGACCAACAAGCACTACAACCCCTCTCTCTCATCACATACTTTAAAGAGTAATAAGAAATCTCCCCCTACAGGCATTCCGAGGCAAATGCAAGGTGAATGTACCTTCACATGGTATCACTTGTCCTCTGAAACACCTGGTAATCTGTTAAGGCTGCTCAGGATACGGTCACATAAGAGGAAAAAGGCATCTCTGGCATGGCATTGTATAGCATGTCTCAGTGCCATCCCTTAGCAAGAAGGCATTCCCATCCCCAAGCAAACTCATTGGCAGTCACTGAAAGGGCCCTTCTGCAAAGTGCTAACAATCATCCCAAGCATTTTTCACTCTTTAGGACCAGAAATCCACCGGGCAAAAACATTTTGACTAGGAAACTATTTTCTTTTGCCAAATTTTAAAGGAAGAAATTAATGGGATAAAAATGCAAATGGCTTCCTTCTTTTGCACGGAAAAACCCTTGCGCTCCCTCACTTGCCAACAGATTGTTGTTTTAAGCTATTCACCAGGAACCAATATCTACATTTGATATCAGTAAGACCAAATGATGCTAATGTTACACGCATTTCCAAATAATACAAAGCAAGTTTATATCCCCAAATTATTCTCAATTTCGTTTAGGGAAGGCTTGCTTGGGGATTTGGGTAGTTGTTTGTTTATTTGAATTCATTATAGAACTGGGAGCTTATTACATTCTGTACTCACTGTAAGGTAATCAAAATATAGATGAAAATCGGAATATTTTTATTGGTGCCATTTACGTAGGTTATGTGCTATGAGAGAGCTGCAGTGCCTCGATAGACTTGACATAGAAGTTGCCAACTCCTTTCTCCTTTAACTGTGCTTTTAGGCACCTCATTCTCACATAATCTCGGTTGTATGATTGAACAGGATTCTCTCTTTTTCACAGCAACTTTCTATCCATACAAAATACCCCGAGACCTACATTACTGGAAATCCAGTGGATGCCAACCGTGGCTGACCTCAGCTTGATTTGTTTCCGAGAGCCCAAAATTTAAACCAAAGAAATCTAATTGAGAGGGAACCTTCCCACTGCCATTTCCACTTGCTCCCAGTGCCCCCATCACTTTATTTATTCAAGTAGTAAAAATAAATCTTTAATTGGAAAGAAAGAGATAACTGAAGTTTAATTAAGCTAAGCCAATAAAGCGAAGGGGAAATTACCAGGCTAATGTCACACACTGAAAAGGAGCCATTCAGGGCTGTGTAGTGGGTGCCACACATTAACTTGGGGAGAGGCAGGCAAGGAATGTGATTGTTGCCACCCCAGCTCCAATGGTGACCCGTGGGGGGACAACACTGAGCCACCTGCCCTTCCCAGTAATGCCCTGTGCCTACTGCTGGCCCTACCCAACTGAGAAGCACCAAATTTCATCACCATTTGGATACAGCAAACCTCAAGTTGCTCACCCACACAACAGAAGCTGTGCAGAACACAGCAGTGCCGGCACATGGGAGGATGCTCACTGACTGCCTGGGCTTGCAGCCTCAGCAAGCTCCGGGAGCAGCGCCCACACCAAGCTCCCTGCCAGCACGTCTGCCAGGGTGCAGCCGTATTTCACATTGACAAATATGTTTTGGTAACAAATAATAGCTGTTACTGTTTTTCCCCCTCTTAGTGTGAGCTGCAAACACTATTTTACTGGCAGCGTGTTTTTTGGGTTTGGTTTTTTTTTTTGTTTTCACACTACCAGATTTATGAATTGCAAAGCCAGAAGGGCTGACAGCAATCAGATAAGTTGGGCTCAGCACAGAATTTCCCTACCAGACTGAATTAGAAGAAAATATCTTTGAGGAAAAAACAACATCTCTTAATAATAATTTAGATTTAAAGAACTCACCATGCTTCATAGTAGGTTTTTCTGTCAGTTCATCACTCTCAGCATTAAAAAACACATACCTTAATTATTCTTCTGAATTTATCTCCAGCCACTGACCTCGTTATATCTTTGTCTGATAGATGAAAGCACCCATTATTAAAGTTCACTTCATCACATAGGTGTGTACGGGCCGTGGTCAAGTCATCCTTAACCTTCCCTCTGATAAGCTAAATAAACCAAACCATGAAACCCTCTCCTATAAGAGTTACGTTCATTAATCATCAGCCTGTTTTCCTCTCAGAAGCCTCTGCTGCTTAAGGCAGCCTTCGTAGCCAGCAGCACACAAGACCCAGTTCCACCCAGGGATGGCATATAACCCTCCCAGTAATTGCATGCCTTCTGCCAGGTGCTGGGTACCTGATGAACTGAAGGACTTTCACCTGTAAATCCTGCTTCAGTCAATAATTGAGGGCTACCTTAGTTATTCTTGGTTTGAACATCACCCCTGTGACAGGAGTACTATGTTGTCTTTTTTCTGTTTTATAGAAGCAAAACTTTTATCCACCAGTTTCATCTCTTCTGCAGTACTGACAGCTCTACCATTTCCATCTAGAATACCATACCATTCCATCCAGCTTGCACTGTAACTCCATTGGCTCCTAATACTTTTCTAGTTACTTTGCCTCCTAACTCAGAATTTCTCTTTTTGTACTTTAGATTTAATCTTTTTTACATTTATGAGCTTCCAGAAAAGTGCTTTTTTTGTAAATATTTATTTGTAGCTATCTGAGTTTCCTTCCCAGTACACATCATGCCTTGGTTTGTTCTGACTCACGTTTTGCCCTCAACTGGTGCTGCCCTACTGCACAGCTCTGGGAGGTCAGCATCCACTAAAATGTCCCTAACTCAGAAATACCATTTCTATTTTTCTGCCTAAACCCTTGCAACTGGACAGTTCATCAGGCAGAAGATATTATAAAAACTGGCAGCTTTAATCGTGTGGGTGGAGGTGAGGACATCTGCTCTTTATATCATGAGCATTGCCAACATGCTATAGACATATCCAGATTTCTGTTCCAAAACCCCCTCAAGAATATACCGTGTGGAGTTCCAGCTCACTGGAACCTCCTGCTTGGTTTGGGAAATTTTGGCAAGTTGTTTTCCTTCTGTAGCTTGTTCATAATTTTTCTGGTCTTTACTACATGGATAAAGTGTGCCCAGATTTCATGTGCCATTCTAACATATGTTCCGTGATTACATACAGGATGTATAATCACTCTTCTTTACTGCATGAGTTCAGCTGGCACTGTTCACTGACACAGTCCAGTGCCACGGGAGAGTCTTGGGGCAGAGCTGCTTGAAGTTGGGGCTGCGGCTGCCACAGCAGACGGGCAGCACTGTGTTGCCCTCTAAATCTTTAATGCACTCTCATAGCTGTGTCTTGTGTGTTCATTCTGCAAGTGCTGGGAAGGGCCAAGCCAGCAGCCCCGAGCGTTGCCCACTGTGCTCTGACCAACACAAGCTGCTTTGTTCTCATCTCGATGCTTGCGAGAACCCCAATCATCCTTCTCCCTGTATGGTTCCTAAAGGAACCAAGAGAATCACAGAGCCATGAAGGTTGGAAAAGCCCTTTGAAAGTCCCACTCCACCGTGCCCACTGCCCACGTCCCTCAGTGCCACATCGCCATGGGTCTGAGCACCTCCAGGGATGGGGACTCCCCACCTCTGGGCAGATGTGCCAGCACCTGTCTGCTCTTTTGGAGAAGAAATTGCTCCTGATTCCCATCTGAACCTCCCCTGGTGCAACTTGAGGCCATGACCTCACATCCTATTGCCATTACCCAGTAGCAGAGGCCCATTGCCGCCTCGTTACAACCTCCTTTCAGAGAGGTATAGAGAGCAATAATGTCTCCTCTGAGCCCCCTAAAGGAACATACTTTCAGGAGTCAATGTTAGGAACCTCTTTGGGAAACACAGCCTTACCCTCATCGTGCTCTCAGGCTGGGGTCATTTCCCTCTCCTGCACATGCGTTCCCAAGCCCTCAAGAAGCAATGGAGCCGTCGGTTCCTTGGGTTGGTAGAAAGGGAATGAGATGTACCCCACTGGATCTTCTCCCTTGGGGTCTACCACGGGTGTGATGTCATTAACTGAGTGATGGGCTGGTGATGGCAGAAATGTGAGTACTTAGGAAAAAAGTTTGGTGTAAAATGGAGAAGCTTAGCTATGAGATTTGGGAAAAGAAAATGTCACAAGAGTTCCCTGAATAATCATGTGTGTAATGATTTACTATCTAATGTGTCAAGGAACAAAGAACTAAGCAGTGTGAACCAAATGTTTTGTGAACTTCTGTGCCCTTGTAACGAGAGACATGCTTACAGTGAGCCTGTAGTTCAGGCTGACCACCTCACACCACTGATGAACAACCTGAGAATCAGACTCTTAATAGTCCTTACAGCTACAAGTGGGTATAGACAAGGAATTGCTGACTCTCAAGAATCTGCTCCTGCTGTGAGCATCCTGTTGTCTTCAACAGCCCCTGAGGCGCTGATCATCCTTCCTTGCAGAGCTTTAAAGCCTGGCCCTTGGATGCCAAAAACAAGAGAGAGAAGATGCTAACCTCAGGGAGTGCTTTATCTTCTCATTGTCCCACCACAAATTCTTGCACAATATCCCAGAGTTAACACAAATGGGTAACTGTTCAGTTATCTTTTAAAGGCCTGTGGGATTTGATAAGCAATTTCATGGAAATAATCTAAATATGCATAATAAAAAAAAAAAACACCAAAAAAAAACAAGGAAGTGATGTTCTGTTAATGCATCACTTTTATTGTGACAAGTTTTTCTTCAAATGAAAAATAAAAGTGTAAAAACTTAGAATTGCAGTACTGTTAAGCACCTCCTGGGATCATTATAATAGACTGTACAATTATTACCTGAGCTGAAGTGTTTTTTTCTAACAAGAAAAAAAAAAACAAAACTAAAACAGCAATAAATGTAATTTCATTGCTCTGCCCGATATGCAAAATTTGCCTAGCATCTATTTCCAATATGAAATCCATTTTACATGTACTCATAGCACTGCATGGAACCTTACTGGAAACCTTGATATAATTTCTATAGTATTTTTAAGATTTGCACTAGAGTAAAGCTCAATAAAACCCTTAAATGGCTTACATCCATCATGTCACTAAAATGTCTTTTAAAACATTTTACTCGGCATTATGAAAGGTGAGAAAGAATAACAAAGGTATTTCTTCCTGCAAGATTCTACATTCCTTTTCCTATAATCAGCCATGATTTCATAGTTCTGTACCCCAGGTTTTCTTGCAAGAATACATGAAGTCAGATGCCTGTGTTACATCTCTGCACATTGCTGCTCTGTTGACTTAAATCCAGGAGCTTACATAAGATTGAGGGAGACAAGAATTCCTGTGTCTGGCTCTTTGGACCATGCAGTCTCTACTTGCCTCCACGATCTGGGCTGTGTGTATGGGGTAAGGTCAGTACAGATTTTTGGGACCAAATCTATTAAGAGCAGTTAGAAATGTTAAATTCCATCTTGTGCCTGAAAACTGTGAAACCTTTCAATGAGAAAACCATGGCATTAAGAATGCTAAAAGTTTGACTTTTAGGAAAGATATTGTGTATGTACACATATATACATATACAAAATATGCATGTTTTGTAAACTTCTCTGCTCAGTGGCACCAAATCCAGGCTGAGCAGCTTTCCAGGTGCATAGATGTGAGCCTCCCCTCCTCTATATTTGGTAGGGCACCATTTTTTCTAAGCAGCAATTTTGTAAATAACACAAATATTGACCACATGGCTTTTTGGTTGTCATTCCTTCTGTAATACTTGCACATAGGAGCACTACTGTTTCGCCAAAATAAACTTTCCTAAACTGCATTGAAGGAAGCAGCACAATTTGCCTTGACATCTTTCTTGGTAGCTCTGTATGAAAGATTACCTGGCAAGCAGTAATGGCAGTGCATTAATATATAAAATAATTAGGAAGAGCACTTAAATGACAGTACGTCTGTGTTTGTACATCCTCAACCCCATAGCCACATTACCTCCTCTCTCAGCAAACCACAGCTCAGCTGCTTTGAAAAGTATTACTACTGACTTACATGCCTACCAAAAGAGTTCAGAGCTCATCCCAAAAAAGAGCTTGCTGGAGAGGACATGAAAAGCCATTTAGGCATGACCAGCTGTGCCTGCCCTCGCCTTCATAGCGGATTAACTGGAAGGAGATGGGCTCCTGCCGCAGCAGAAGTATTGCATAATGCTCCCCCGAGAGCTCCGGAGTGACTTTGAAAGTTTTATTAGGTTTTTATTAGATCGTGATACCCATTTTCAGTAGCCAGCTTGTCCAGTTGCTCACAAATTATGATAATTTGAAATATTGCACTGAATGCTATAGGCTGCCCTTAAGTTTCCCCAGAGCATACAACTCTGAATTAAACGCTGCTAACTCCTTGGCACTGGGGAGGACAAATTCTCCCAGTATGAAGGCGATTGTCTCTGTTGGACTCATTGTGCCATGGAACAGAAGAGATGAGCATGTGACATGATGTATTTTACAAGGTACTTAACAAGAACATGATTGGGAAAAGATTGAAATCCATGAAATCAATGCTATAACCTAATATTGTTTGTTCTTAGTGACTACTGGAGCACAGCAAGATCAATGTCAGGACAGCATTATTCACTCTAATATCAATGACCTGGAAGAAGCCATGTAAAAGGATGGAACCTGCCAATGGCACAGTATGGGAGGAGGTTTGCAAGGAGGAAATAAAAGCAAGAGTGGAACCACTCAGAGTGACTTGGCTTGGCACAGCAATGGGAGCAGTTCAACACAGAGAAAGCTGAGAGTATCTGGGAAAAAGCAAAAACAATGGCAAATATAACACTACAAATCCCACAATCTAATTTTGCTCTGCATGATGGTCTACAAAGGGAAGACAGAGCAGAAATTAGAGATCCTACAAATGTACATACTGTTAATGAAGGTGAGCAGCAGACAGCCAGGAATGGATCCCTGAGAAATGCATTGGTGGGGTTGGCAGTGCTAAGTCAACTAACAGCACACAGCAAAATGCCTCCTTTCTATGCTCAAGTTTCAAGTGCTTCTGCTGGTAGCTCTGTTCAGAGACAGCAAAGAGACAGCACCCATCCTAAACTGCTCAACACTATATTGCTGTGGCCTGACATATGACTTCATAGTTAGCAACCTTAAACCCTGTATTCCAAATGGGACTATGTTATCAGGCAATCCAGACTGCTGGACTTTTATCCTTTGTTGCATTTGCTGTACTACCATGACCGAGCAGAGTAACACAGCTTCTGAGCATAATTGAAGGCTAAATGACTGAATTAATGCTCTTGTTTTACTCATCTGTAGTGAAATTTACAATTATAACAGGTAAGATTAGCACGTGGCCTTCCAGCTTTGATGGATGCATCCTGAGCTTGCTGTAGGATTATTACCAGGCATGAGTGGAAATCCTTGTAAGATGTTGTGTTCTTTTTCTTTCTTTCTTTCTTTTTCACGCTTGAATTGCTTTCTGTGCTTACGACTTCTCCAAGTTTTGAAGCAACTTCTGGTCGAAGTTCTTTGATGAGAAACTGCAATTGTACTGAGTGGCTGTGGCTAAATCTGAAATATTTAGTATTAATATATGGATCAGAGCATATATAAGAGTTGATTCAGGTTATGACCATATTTTCCACTGGAGAACTTAGAAAAATAATGCAGCATATTTCTCCATCGTTTCTTAACTGTGTCTACTTTTTCTAGAGTATTTGAGGTTACATAGCCTTTTTCTAGTGCTATTTTCAGCATAGCAAAAAAATCCAGAGCTGGCAGTTTTTACAGTTTCAGTCCAAGACCAAGCTTCAATAAGCTCACACAGCTCTAATGATTGTTAGTGAAAATGTAATGGGCCATTTGAAATACAAATGAACGCTGGTAGGTAAAGGGATTTTTTTTTTTTTTAAATGGAATCAATTTACACTAGCTATTTAAAAAATATTAAAATAAATGTAGCGCCATTAAATGTAAGCTTGAAACCCATTGAGAGCATTAGTGGCCAAATCTGCCAAAAAAGTAGTCACACTGAGAGCAGGGGGCAAGGCTTTTCTCCCCATTACATTGGTGTTAAGCCAGGGTAAGTCTCTTAATTTCAACAGACTTGCTTTGAAATAACATGAGTGCTATGTGTGGGTTGAAGGGAACTCCATTATCCCCCACTTCTGGCCTGCAGTGCCCCATTTGCTCTTGTTGGCCTGGCTTGTGTCTCAGCAGCCCTATAGACCCTTCATATGGCCTCAGTACCCATTTTTGCAGGACAAGGAGTTGGGCTGGACCTCCAGAGCAGCAACCAGGATACGGCACCACGACTGGGATGGGGAGAGGCAGGGAGCAGGGTTCTGCAGGTGCCGTGTTTTGAGAAAGAAATTAGTGGACCAGAATAGCAAGAAGAGCTAATCTAAGTCTGTCACTGCAGAATAATTAACGGCTAAGCAGAGTTCAAAGTTTTGAGGGCAACGAGCTAAGAGACAGGGGAAAAAGAAAGCTCTCTTAAAATAGTGTTTAATTTTATATTGCTACAAAGAAAAGGAAGGAAAACAGCTAAGCCATGTGGTTAATATTTATTTTAAAAATTTATGTTAATATCCCAAATTCCCTTTAGTAGTCAAGAGGTTTTGTGGGTAACTCCTCCCTCCTCCTACATGACAGTTTCTAGAAACTATTAAATATCATATTAATACACTTCTCTGGGAAAAAGAAAAAATATTTGGCTTGGCATAGCACTTTGCCAGGAAGGCTGGCTCGTGTGTCACAGGTGATGAAACCAGACAAATAACAAAACGAGGAGAGGAGAAGCAAAGAGAAATATGTTTCTTTCATCTACTCTGACATTCCACCTTATTGTTGGGAAAACATGGAAAAAGTATATAATTTTTTTACCTAGACTTTCCAAATTCTTCCCAGTGAAGGCTATTGTTTGCTGTTGTGAATAATCTCCTAATAGATGATCCTGTCTGGAGTACAAAAAGAGCAGTGTTGACTGCTTCTCTGCTGTGTATCTACCTCTTTCAGTCATTTCTCTTAGTCTCCACTCTGTACCTACTGTCTCCATCAGTGTGTGCTGAACCATCTTCACAGAATCACAGAATCACCAGGGCTGGAAAAGACCCACAAGATCATTCAGTCCAACCACCCACCCATCACCCATAGCTCTCACTAAAGCACCCAGCACCATTTTCTGCCACATCCCTTCCACCAGTAGCAGAATTGAGTACACTGGAGTGATAACTCAGCACGTGCCAATGAGAGCATCCAGGTTTACAGGATATACCAGAATAACAGAAAAAAAAATTCACAAATATATCTGCAATTGATCAGCACTGCAAACAACTCTACGGGGCAAAAAATGCTGTGCTTTGTATTAGGAATTACTACAGATATTTTTATTAGGAGTTGTCCACTATGTAGATAAATGCTTATCCCTTTATTTATGAGACAAAAATGATACAGACTCTTTGCATATTTTTTGATTTCATGAGAGCTGCAATGGTCAACTGATAAATATTTTTCTTTTAATTTCTAGTAGATCTACTCCTTAATTACCAAAGTTATGAGCAGGGCACCAAAGCATGTAATATAAGATATTGTAAGATAAAGTGGACTTTCTTTCTTTAATAGCATTTTTATTGTATTCAGTCTGCAGAATATAATTTTTCAGCAATGAAAAGCAGCTACAGAATCTTAAATTGTATAGTTTTCATTTCCTTAAAAAATATTGGAAAGAACGTTACTTCAGTAAGTTAGCATAGGTACTGTGATCTATGTAAATGGTTTAGGATTTAACAGGTTTGACATTGGAAGGATGGAAAATGTACACAATTGCCTCTCTCTCACCAATGAAAAAGCTGTGGGCTCTACACACATCACCCTTGGCTGCTGCTCTGGGCCAGCATTGCTGCCAGCCTGGACAAGAGACCACTGATTCCTTTGCCTTGCTGAGGCTCCAAATTTGGGGAAAACCAAAGGGACAAATGCCCTAAGAACATAAAGCACAGTGTAATTTTCTTCCCCGCCTGTTTATGACTTGAATAGAATTAAAAGTTCTCCAAGTTCCCTGCTTTTCCAATGTACTTTGTGGAAAGGTCTTTAACACAAGTGGAGCTATCTGCTTTAGACCAGAGAGAAGGAAATATTTTGGAGCGGCAGTGCAATGCTGATTTTCCTTGCCAATCTTTCACCACTGGAGTGGGGTTCTGATTGGGTCACCGGAAAATAAACTTGTTTCAATGGCCTTTCTACCCAGATAAGATCCAAAAAGAGGTATTCGTGCCAAATATCACAGAAAGACTTGAACAATAATGGGCTGCACCGAGCGACATTTAGATTAGGTTATTAAACGAGGGGCGGAGGTTACGTGTGCATAACACATTTGCAAGCAATTGGAAATTTTTTGAACCAATTTGTGCTGATCCTTATCATAGAATCATAGAATGGCCTGGGTTGAAAAAGACCCTGCTGATCATCTGGTTTCAACCCCCTGCTGTGTGCAGGTCGCCAACCAGCAGCCCAGGCTGCCCAGAGCCACATCCAGCCTGGCCTTGAATGCCTGCAGGGATGGGGCATCCACAGCCTCCTTGGGCAAAATTCTTCCTGAATCAGTGACTTCAGTGGGAGATTACCTCACATAAAAGCTCCTGAATTTGGTCCTAGGTTGAACCATTACGGGCAGCAGCAGAGGAACTCAGATGCTTGTCCCACTGCTGCTGCACCGGGCTGACTCCCAGCACCCTAGGAAAATCTCCTTGGAAAATGTCAGCGATGGTTTATCTGAAATTAATTTGCCCACATTGTTAAGTCAATTACCCAAAGGAGCAGAGACTCGATTAAAAATCTTTTTAGTTCAGAAGGAAACAGTATACTTGGGATCAATTTTTTTCAATCCTTGAGTGCAAAGATTCTTGTTGTATCCCTGTATAGATGATAAAGGTAGCGCACTACCCACTCCTGCACAAGCATGACTGAGCAGGCAGAGGTCTGTGTCACCAGCACCAGAGAAAGACGACACGAGGGACATGGCAGACAAGTGGGGTCTGTCCCCTGCTGGCACCTGGATGCTGCCCCACACCGCCAGGAGGTCGCTGCACCCGTCTCACCCAGAGAAACTCTCCTGTTGTCAAGCCTACAGCAAACTGTGTCCAGACAGATTGGTGTTCTGCTCAAAGGAGCCCGCATGAATCATGTATTAGTTCATTTAAAAGCACTTTGTAGACAAACATGCTCACTCTATCAGCAGGCATGGGGATGCAAATACTTCACTGGGTGTATATGAGCCTTGACAGGACATCTGTGATGCATGGGATTGAGAAACAGCTCGCTCTGGAAAGATCAGGCAATAACGAGCAAAAAGGCTCACCGTATTTTGTTCTTTTTTTTTCTTTTTTTTTCTGCAAGATGAAAATTTAACTTTGCCTTCGTGTTGGAAGCAGAGTAAACACTATCAAACAGAAAGCCAGCAGCAGGGAGAGGTAAATGATTTACTAGATATTCTTCAATCATTTAGCAAGAAGGCAGAAGGTTTTGGTTCAGGGTCCCAGGCACTCTTGCAGAAGGCAGCAACCCCCCAGCAGTATTGATGCTGGTACAGCTGCTGTGAGGGATCGTCCTTCAGAGGTGAGGAGGAATTAGAAGCAGTTAGATTTGGGAAATACTAATGGCAGCTTTGGTACTCTCGCTGCTTGGCAGATGCTGATTGCTCCCTGTAAATGAAAGCAAGCTAATGAGTGTGTGCAATAGCAAAATATTTGGTGGACTCTCATTAGCAGATAGAGTACGTAGAATTAATTTCGCCGAGATAATTGTAGAATAATTTATTTGCATAGAAAATCTAGTTTGTGGAAAGCATCCTGGAAGAGATTCAGACCCGCATGGACTTTGTCTATAAATGGTTCAAAATAAATTTGATTCAGAGAGAAAACACTGTAGTCTTATAAAGACTGTAAGCACGGGTGTCAAAGACACGGTTACTCAATATGAGGTGTGAAGAATGTTACTTTCCATTTCTGCCCTGAGGTTCGTGGCTGGTGCAAAGATGTCTTCACGATGAGTGCGACACAAACTCACCAGTCATGTGTATGCACGTTTGCTAATTTTTGTCCCATTTCCTTTACTGTCACACATGAGTGACTCTCCCAGTCACAATAAGCAGCACAAGCCCCTCATTCGTCTACATTTTGTGCATGTTTGTTTTTGGGTTTTCAGAAAATGCAGGAATTCATTTCTTCTCCTGAAATCCTAATTTTACCTTAGCAGTAAAACAAGTACTGGCAATAGTAATTCAGGCAAACAGAGTATTGTTACTGTTCCCAGAAAGGCAATATATTTGAATAGCTCTGCATATTTAACAAGGAAGATGTGTTTTGAGCAATTTTTAATAAAGTAATATTTTATATTTCCCATTTCACCCTTGCAGGAAACTGCAGAGATCAGTTTTGGATTGAGATTGCGTCCCCAGCCTTGGATCCATTAACGTCCCGGAAGGCACACATGAAAAAAGAAAAATCCCCCTACTTACACCGTGAAGAGGTGCTAACAGCTTTAAAGAATTACCCACCAAATATTAGGTGCAATTTAAAACTACATTTAAAGCAGCATGGGTAGTTTAAAAGTCTACGTGGCCGGCTAAAAGTCGGAGAGAGAAAATTGCTTGAACACGTGTTGGATGAATTTCTTCTGTCTGTGTGGGAGATATTGCACCGGGGGGGTAATATACCCTCCTTAAAAATAAAAAAGAGAGGTAGATGGTAGATCCTTTATCTGGTCCTTTGCATGCCATGTGATTCCAAATCTGGGCAAAAGCCTTCAGCTCATTTCCATTTACTACGCAAAGAACACAACTCTGCTATCTAAGCATTGTGAAAGATTATTTATAGTGAAAGACATCCTTAGGCTAAGCTATTAAGTGAGGATAATGGATACGAGCTGCCTAAGGCATGCGGAGGATTCATTAATGAATTACTGGGTAAAACAAAGTCAGGTGCACTCAGGTAGCGGCCAGCTTTAGCAATGCACTGTTACAGGGCCAAGGAAGGATCACCTCATGTGAAGACCTGGAAATTGCACCACGAAATGTTCCAGGCATTGCCCTACTCTTACTTTGAGGGCTCTTCAAGGGCTGCTCAGATCATCCTCTGCAATATTTACTCAGCTTACTGTATGCTGTATCAACTTAAAGATGCACTGTAACATTAGACACTTATCAGCTTTCGTTTTTAGCCCTGATCTATTTTATAAACCCTGATGCCCCTTGTTTTATGTAAGAAAAAAAGAGGATGTTTTAATAGATATAATCTAAATTAGTTGGTAACTCAATAACTCATTTCAGTCTGCTTCTCTAATGAAACCTGCACTAATGACTGCCTTCATTAGGCAGTCCCAAACTTTAAGAAGGCGTTTAAAAATATTCATAACATTTCTGGTGCAATGTTGTTTGAACTGTATTTAACAGACATCTCGAATGGGCTTTCTTTGCAGGAATCATTGTCAATAATGACTTTTGCAGCACTGTCTTAGGGGCCAGGGCAATAATTTCAGTCATGGCCACGGGGCCAAGTCCCCATGTGTGCCGTGTGCTGGGCCAGATGTGAGGTAAAAAACAACAAATTAAGTAATAGTCCACACTGTAATTGGGAATAAACTTTCTTGAGGATTAGTCAAGGCACGCGCTTCTGAAAGACTTTAAGAAAACAACTAGCTAAAGGTGTAGTTGTAACCCAAAATCTTTCAAAAAGGAAAAACAGTTATACAAACTGCAATAATGAATATTAAATATTGAATTTGCAATTAGTGTCAATTATTTTTTTTTTTTTAAAAAAAGCAACCAATTAAATGCTGCAACATAATGCACCTGAAATCTTGTAAATGCAGTGGCATTCGTAGCAAACACTAAGAGCTCCTTTAAGCCAGTCACTGCTTAAAGACTTTCACTTTGGGAATCAGTGTTACCCTAACACATTTACTTAGATATGTTGAAAGTCATACTTAACCTTTGCTCAGTTGAAATAACTTTAGCAAAAAAGAATGGAGTAAACTGAACCTTCTCTGCAAATGCAAATGGTAATGCAATCAGTGCTCAGTAAACAAATACAGAAATGTTTGAGCCATAGCCTGAACACTCAGGTTCTTACAGGGGTTGTCCTGGTCCCTGCTGAGCAGAGGTGGCATCCATAACCTGGTGCTCTTGGGACACTGAGCTGCCATTCTGCATTCTATCAGCTTTTAGAAAATAAATCCAAGTCTGACTCAGAATTACAAAGGAGTAGAGAGCTCTAAATGGGTTTTAAACAGTTCAAACCCCAATGCATGAGCAGAATTTGGGCCAAATGTCCTGCCAGGGGCCAGTCAACAGGAGCCCGCTGCCAAGAGCCGATCCTTAGATCAACACCTCATCCGTAAGGAAAGCCTGGTCTGGAAATCAAAGGCAGCCCACCAAAAAAGAAAAAAAGAAAAAAAAAAAAAAAGGGGGGGGGTGGGTGGGGGGAAGACATAAATCTGTGTTGGCTCCCAGCCCAGTGAGATCTTCCAGTATGTTTTTGCTGATGCTGCTTCTGGGATGGGACAAAGGAAATGGATGACACTGAGATGTCAGTGGCAGGAAGACCACCGGATTGCCCGTAAAGCAGCAGCAGGCAGTGGGTGTATGTGACAGGGCTGTCACGGGGCTACAAGTTCATCCCTCCAACTATTTTTCTGCCTTGAGGGATTTGCAGCAGCTCAGCTAAACCTGCTCAACATCTAAAGTGTGCTGAGAAGGGCTCTGTTGGAGAGGTGCAGTACTGGCAGGGGTAGGAGAGAAGCACGGCTAACATGGGCGATGCTTCTCTGAAATAAAAAACCATCCCAACAACTGGAAGGGACCTGAGGTTCTGTAACTGTAAAATAAACATCAGATTCTGCTGAAATTCCCTTGGGCAGTGATGGAATGGGTATTTCTCTGAGAGACGTCCAAATCAGATGCACAACACACCCAAAAAACAGGACTTCATCCCCCAGAAATATGGACCATCTCTCCTTCTCTTTTAAGCAACTGCTCTGCAAGCATCTCTGAATTATTTCCCTCACAGGCTTCGGTTTTAGCAGTTCTTTATTGAGTATTTCTAAGGACCCATCTGTAGGATATTATATGAAATACATATGCCTAGTAACAGATAACGACAGTAAGTTACAAATGTGTGTTCTTCATAAATAGTACCAGTGAAGAAGGACACAGTTAACCAGCCAAAGAGTGACCAAATTCTGTTTCTTCTCTGCAAGAAAGAGATCAACAAAATCTGTTAATCCATTTGTGTAGTTTCTTTTATTTTGTATTTATTTGCTTATGCACAAGAGAATGAAAACCTGTTTGCAGCTATAACTTCTACAGCACGTCACATATTTTCTTTCTCTTTTATTATTATTTTTTGTCTTCCATAATTATTTTTCCAGAGAGCTGCTTTTCCAATCAGGTCCCCAACTCTGAAAAACAAAACTTCAAGGCAACGTTTTGAAAAATTGGACCTCAGTTTTCTTTCAGTAGAAAAATTCACATCATTCGTGTGCAAGCCAAGGCTCAAAAATAACATAAATCCTTTCAGTGCCGTCTCTCTCTTTGCCTGTGTAACAGATATCTCTGCTAACATTTACTTTTGTAATTTTTCACATTGTTCTAGCTCTCAGAGGTTAATATTTACCATTCATTTTGGTATTCACAAGCTACAGAGGTAAGCTTGCAAATATCTGCCCTGGGAAAATGAGCAGTTCTGCCAGAAAATATGTTCAGGTTTCTTGGTGGAACTGTGGGAGACAACACTCCATTGACAGCATTTCACTGCATTCATCTGTTCATGCTTCAAACATCTGTGCCATCAATTCATACTGTACAACATTTGGTATTTTGAAGGGATAACCAGATAATTACTGCAAATGTTTATTAGTCTCTTTGAACAGTGAGCATGCACTGGAGAAAAAAAAAAAAAGGAAGCGAGCTTACAAAGAAATACAGCGAACAGAGACATATTTGGGAAGTCACTGCTGTTATATCCTTACACCAAGCATGCAGTCATTCTGTGGTTGGCATCTGCACACACAGTGTCGTGTGCTAGCAAAATTCATCATAAGACAGAGCTGCCTGCAAAAGCTGACCCACTACATGCAATAATATCAAATCCTAAATGAATTAATTTGCTTGCTGACCAAGTAGTTTGCCATATTAAAGTGCAAGTTTGCAAGACATGTATTCTATTATCCCAGATTGCACTCCTGACACTTTACATTATGAACATTTAGCATTCTTCCTTTGATATTTTGAACACTGACTACAATGAAGCTGTCAGCACAAAGGAATTTTTTATTCAATTTTCAGATGTAACAAGCAAGGATCTTAGAGAACCTTCATTAAGACTATGAAAATAATAGGGATTCAATTATCTAGCTATGGAAGACAGAAGAATATCTTGACAGGCGCAATAGTAGGAGATATGAAACAGCTTGTGAAAGGAGAGGAGAGGAGAGGAGAGGAGAGGAGAGGAGAGGAGAGGAGAGGAGAGGAGAGGAGAGGAATTTTGCTTCATTTCTAACATGCAGAAAACAGTATTTACTCCAAATGCTCATTTAGTCCAAGTGCTCACAGTGACTAAGAAAGTGATGATTTACTCGGAGGCTGCACTAAGCTTGTACTGCTCTTGTCACCATGATCTAACGCTGGTAGTACATTGTGAGCAAGCAGAGATCATTGATTAACACTGCCAGACAGCTGCGTTGGAATCATCAAGTCAATACTCCGTGCTCTTGGTCAAAAAAGAAAACAAAAAAAGAAAGAAAAACTCAAACACAGAAATAATAACGAAAGAAAAGATTGTTGCATTTTTATCGGCACGAGCTATGTAATCTAGATTTAGTCATCCACAGGGAGGACAAAGCTCCCACAGGGAAAGCAAATTTGTTTTGTCACATCTTTGCATGTAGCTAAAATTTCAGCGCTAGTACTAATTCCCCTAAAGCAGGCTGCAGCCCACCCAGCCTCCTGAGGCAAGAGGAGACCAGATATGAATGCATATATGTATATATATTTACAGACCACATGAAACTAAATTTAATAAACATTCCAGGAAGGAACGGACTTGGCAGAATAGCCAGACAATGAAATAAAGTTTTTTTACTGCATGGTTGTGTTTTAAGACCTTACAGAAAATGAACTCCTCAGTGATTGCATTCCGGTGAATTTGGGAATGTTTTTCAGTGTGCCATATTGTATCACTTTCCACTGGACAGTGATTATTTTAAAGCCGCAGCATAAGACCCAAATATTTGATTAAAATGAATTCCACCCTAAAAGTCTGGGTGTTCTTTTTTTAGGGATTCAGATGCAAAAATGAGCTGACTGTGGTCTGCTGAGGTCCCAGCAGTATTGTCTGTGCAAAAGTTCAGCTGTGCAGAGATTCATTTGGAGTACTCACTGCCACTGAAAATAGTAATAAACAGTGTTTTGCAATGGTCTTTGCATTTCTTTATCTGTCCTTATTGTGTCTGAGATGCAGAGATGAGAACACTGCTTTATCTCATCTGCTTCATCAGAGCTGCAATTGGAGCATATACAAGCAATAGTGTTTTAAAGTGCCACTAGAATTGTAGCTCTATCCAGGTTACACGATAAAATAACAAATGAGAGAAAGAATACTGGAGGTCGTGGAAATACGGACCTATAAAGACACACCTCAGATTCCCATGCATACTCAAGTAACAAGGTAGGACTGCAGGGAACAAGTTGATGGCTTCCTCTGTGCAGCACTACAGACAACGACGCTTTTTCACTCAAATTCATTTGCTTATGGGGAACCAGGGAAATTTTGACGAGAGCTGGCCGAAGCTTAATCTTTTCAGTCTATAAAAAATTTAAACAGTTTGCTCCCATTTCATAAATGTTGACATTTCCCACAGAGGGAGAAAATATCATATCAGAATGTTTCCTTAAAAAGAAATAGGAAAGGGCCCTGTGATGGGTCTGTGAAGCTTGTTGAATACCCAATCTGCCAGGAGCCAACAGGATGGGATCTGCCTGACCAGAGGCTGGGGCACTCCTGGGAGCTGAGGTCTCACTTCAGATGGGTTCAACACAGCCCTTGGCAGCCCCATGCTGATGGAGGGAGAGCTGGGTGATGTAGAGGGGCCTCTAAAAGCTGTAACCCATGGGCTCAGTCTCCCTGGCAGTCTACAAGATAAGGAAGCTGCTGACTTAAGTAGAAAGTGCTCCTCTTTCTGGGCATCAATGGGTGCTTCTGCAAAGTGTTTCAGCTTCAAGGAGTCTTTATGGATAAAACAAAAATGAAAGTATGAAACAAAAACAATAAAAGAAAAAAAAAAAAACAGCAAAGAATTTCTCCTTGTCTTTTCACTAGAGGCTGCTAAAACCCACAAGCACCACGTCAAGAAGCAGAGCTGTGGGAGGTGCCATGCCTTTACACGGGGATTGATCTCACCTACTTCTGGGATTAGCAGTGGGCTGAGTCATATTCCAGTCATTTCCTTCCAGAGAAAAGGGAATAAAGAATGGGCCTGATACTGAGTTGTGGTACTCCAACCCCATGTTTTTAATTGCGTGTGAGGTCCTGGTGCTTCTACATGGCCAAGGTCAAAGGGAAAGCCCACAAAGCTCTGCTGGGTTGCAGAAGTGACCTCTGTGGAGTTGAGGTCTGGATGTCTAAATAGAATGGGATTAGCTATTCCACGGCACACCTGATGCAATGCAGCTGAGCAGGGGAACCAGAACAGTAGCTTTTTCTTCTGCCATTTAACATACCTCATAACCCTGAGGACATTGTCTTAACCAAAGGCTTGAACTCTGGATGAATTGTAATTCTCACAGCATCGAAACCCAGGAGAGTGCAATGCTTGCCAGAAAGATCCTGAAGGGGAGAAGAAAAAAAAAATGAACAAACTTGATAATTATGGTTAAAAAAAGAGAATATGCACATCCGTAGTTTTGCTAAGTTTGGGGTTGACTAGAAGAATCAAAGTGGTAGCCTGGAGAGAAAATCTGTATTTGAGGTGCGAGGTTAACTGACAAAAATCAAACTTGAGACTGAAGCGCATAACTTAAAGAACAGCTAAAACCTACAAGGAACCTTTCAAGAAAAAAAGTATCAGATTACATTTTATGACCAAGAGGCAAAGCTAAGAAAAAATATTTCAAACAGAAGAGCTGTTATTTTTGTAGCTTTGAAACAATACGTAACTAGCACAAAAGATAATACGATACAAGACAGGTAATCCAATCATTTAAGAGTTTATGACTGCAATCTTCTCCACGAGAGAGATTCGATTGTGCTTCATTTCTTTCCATAAATGAATAAATTCAGGAAATCACAAGCACCGTTATTCGGATTTGTTTTTTCTTTTGAGGCTTGAAAAATCAGAGCCAGTGGCCTTGAGTGCTGCTGGAGAGCTTCAACCGTGACTCTGCATTGCATCCACGCACAAAGCAAAGTTAATCTAAATGGCACTGCTCCACCGGTATTTTTTCTTTAATAATCTGATTTTTTTTATCGTTAATTTTAACTGCAAAAGTTCTTTACCTGCACAATCCTGAACTGATACTGAAGTCCTTAACGCTCCCAGTTTAATCATTCCTGGTTCCCAGTTTAGCTTTGCTCTCATGCTCTGAGTCTCTACATTGCTTCCAGGTGCCCAAAATGGAAGCCCCAGGTGGAATTATTCTTCCCAGGGCCACCTGGGGAGGAACCCCTCCTGGTACACAAAGGGTTCACACCCAGCAGGGAAAAGGAGAGTCAAACTGCTCTCTTAACTTCTGGAGCGATTCTTTCAGCTGTTTGGGTTAAAAACAATTGCTTTGTGTTGGAAATGTTCTACTTTTCAGAAAACAATGACATCGTTACAGCTAAGAATGCGTGGCTATAAGCAATTAGTGTGTTTCTTTGAGAGAAAGGAGAGCTTTACCAAACTGGAGAGCTATTTTATTTCTTTTAGAACTACTAGCATTGAAGGAAACACAGACAAGTTACAAGTCTGAAGACCAAAATGTGTGCTGCGATCATTTAGGAAAGAACACGCGATTGCTACAGTTTCCTCAGCCTTCCATCCCTCTGCCTGGGGGAGATGACAAGTAAACAGCTACCTTAGACAAAGGACTGAGGCTGTGAGGCACAGAGGAAGGCTCGGGGAGGTGTGGGATTTAGGTGCTGTAGCATTCGCATATCCCATTGATTATTTTGGGCACTCAGGACCTTTGCTGTCACAGGTAAGTAGGGCTTTCCAAGATGCTAAACACTCCCCAGGCACTGCAGAGGCAGCCCAGGCATCTAAATTAGAGCTGTGTGCTCTTCTCCTGGGACAAGGGGTGCAGCAGTTGTGTGCCACGGAGCTCAATGAAGGAAAGTCCCTCCGTGCATCAGTGCAATTGATGGAGCTCAGGTTGGGAATACGCTTTTGAAGGCCACCTCCCAGATGTCCCCGATTGGGTTGGCATCACACAGCCAGCGTGGAGCACACAGGCTGCATCTCTTTTGAGTGAAACTAAACCAGAAGACGTGTTCTAGGCTGTCGTGGGTTTGCAGTTTGCAGGACTGAGCTCGCTGTCCTCACGATCACCTTAGGAAGGCTTTTGTTGAGAACATCTGGTACTCAGTACCAACAGTTTCACTGAACCGATCTGCTCCAGTGAGTTGCTTCCAGTTCCACTGCAGCCTTTGCAGCACCTTTACTAACCAAAGATGCTTCATAACACCACTCCTCACTCTTCTAAAGAAGATATTCTTTTCTTGGAGCAGAGGGCAGAAGTTGAGGGCTGTCACTGCACTGCATCTCTCCCTACACCCAAAGATTTCCCCGTGTCTGGAAACCACAGCCTGGAACGTGCACAGACGTTGCCCTCATTTTAAGCATGGGTAACAAAAGATCAGTACAATGCTAGAAACAAAATGGGAGCAGACACCGAACTCAGCTTTCACTTAACAGCTACTATTAATTAAACAAACCCAATGTTTGATTAACCTCACATAAAATTCTGTGAGTGACATGAGCTCTCCTGCATACGTGGCGCTGGAAATCTCCCACCATTTCTAGAATAATTCAGCAGTGGGGATATGAGCAGAGCAGGAAGACCAAACAGCAGTAAAAGAGCAGGAGGAAATTGGCTGCTGCTTTACCAATTTCCTGTTGGGGCTCTTCAGGCTGTATTGCTCAGGACAACCATTACAGAGGGGTTTGCAGCTCTGGAAAGCTTTTATTGACCTCTCTGTAAATACAAAACGGCCCATGAATTAAACGGGAGGGTCACTCTGAGGAAGTTCAACAGACTTGGCAGATTTTGGGGAATAGCAAGAGCAGGGATCAAGAGGACTGACTGAAAACGTGCAGTTGGAGGATTCCTTGTCTTGAGAGCAAGCTGCACGGGGTGTTCTAGGCCAGGATTTACAAGGCTAATGAAGGGTGTTGGTTTTTTCCCTTCCATGACAAAAACGTCAGATAAAGACAAACCAGATTCACAAGCAACTGTCTGGATGCTGATAAGACATTTGCAAAGCCTTCGGTCACCCATGCAATCCCCTTTTCCCCCCAGATGTGCATGCACCTTCTCACAAGTCACAACCCTGCTCATGAAATGGACCCAGGCATTGGCAGAGCTCAGCTCACTTGGCTGTGTAGCTTTTCCCAGCCTTGCAAGCTACTTCTCTAATTACGTCCAAAATTGACCAAAAAGAGCTTTGTGAAAACACTTGGTTTATCTCACTCTCCTCTTTCTGTTTTCTTCCTTTTTTGTTAGCAGTGAACAATCAATATTTTCCTTCCGCTTCTTTTTGCAAGGACTCAGAACAAGTTGCAACCATTACCTTTACATGAATTCCCTTGTTAGTACTGGAAACTGTTTCATCCAAGTGAGCATTGTGTTGTCTTTGTTTGAAATTAGCTTCTTCAATTAGTTAAAAAAGCAGAAGAGATAAGGATTCTCCTGCACAACTGCATGTTAACATTTTTATTTGTTCTTTGCTCACATTTGTTTTAATCAGCGATTCAAAATCCAAGGAGTTTTGCAGGAGATCCATGGATTCTTGATTTGGATCATTATGTCCTTGGTAAAAACCTATCAAATAAAAGGAGTTCTTGCTACTTAATGTTCCCAGTAAATTAGTGCTGTGGATATTAGAGAGAAGCCTGACCATGAAAGTTTTGAAAAGATATCTATGTTTCATCTTGAGAGTATTAAAAACATTTTAAGGCAAGAAGTTACAATTACCTTGAAAATTTAATACATTAATTTCACCTAGAGACTCCATTTCAGAGCAGCACAAATCTCTCTAACCTCTTCTGTTGGCACTCTTGTTTTTAAGCAGGAAACCCACTTTAGGATGTGCTGACAGAGTCAGCTTTTCTGTAACAAGCTCCAAAGGAAAACACAATTATTACAGTGTGCAAATGCACATTGATCACATTTCATTTTGAGGGAGAAGTCTCTGACAAGGACAGTGTGACTGAAATCTGTAGAAGCAAAGATGGGAGCTGCCTCCAAAGCCCATTGGGGCTGCCTGCATCCCAAGTCCCTGCTTCATCCCCCCTGGTTCGACCACCTTGCTGCTATCCCCATCCCACAGCCACAGTGGACATAGCCTTCAGCGTGGGATGGAGCTGCCTCACTGGGATTTGCAAAAACAGTTTAGTGCCTGTAAAATTTCAGCTTAACCACCTCTTGGTGCTAAGCCTCAAAAATATTACCTGACAAATAATAAAAAAATCGTGTTAGTTCAGTTACTTCTTCTTGCAAGCACTGAGGTCAAAAGGCCACGTGTCCTTGGGTGCTGCTCCCGATCTTCTGTGCCCATCTGCAACAGGACCCCATGGAAGGTGCTGACTGAATGCTGTCCTGATGGAAGCTAAGTTTGTCACAGTAACTCCTTTCTGAGGAGTTTTCCTGCAGAAATCCAGCACCTGACAAGCTGACGAAGCCAAGAGGCATTTGGAATTGTGAAGTGTGAATGAACGTTTCATGGGTCTTGCTGTGCCTGAACTTAAGGCATGAAGGTAAGCAAAAGCCTGGGAAGAAGAGAAGGTGCACTTGTGTGAACCATAATATGTGCTTCCTAATTTTACTCTTACTGCTGAGTTATCCCATGTATGAAAATGAAATCCTTTAGGGAGATGTCAGAAGGAGAGTAACCTTAAACCTGATCAGTAGTTTGTTACAAGACAACGGGGCAGCAATGGGATTTACCATGGTGAGTAACTCCTGGATTGGGGACGTCACCATGCTCCAGGTCTGACTGGCAATCCCCTCCAAGCCATGCACACAAAGCCTGTAAAACTGTGTGCCAGCACAGGATTAGTAAGCTCCATTCAGCGTGAGAAATCTTCCAAAATCAGAAAAATGATGAGCTCTTCTTTGACTGGTGATTGCCAAACATGAATGACTTGGAAGGGCTGACCAGCAAACTGAGCAACAAGAGTGTGCGTGAACTTGTGAGTGTGCTTGTGCGTGGAGGAGAGAACATCTGCAAAGGCAGGAGCCTCGCCTGCGGGTCTCCTGAGCCCTCTCAGATATGAAATGGAAAGCTTAGTTGATTTGTAAAAGTGAGGAAATGGACAGGCTTCACAGAACCAGAAATTGATAAAATGTAAAAATCCATATTTATTTTAATTTTCTGTGGCAACCTGGAAGTTGGAGAAGATCCTGCTAGTTTTCGGTCTTGAAGATGCCTATACAGAATCATGGATCCAATAATGCAATGAATGCATTAAAGCAGTAATAAAATTAGAAGTGTGCGCTCCCATATTTCACACTGATTTCTGTGTCATCAGAAAAACAACAACAAAAAAAAAACTGGTATACTGGAAAGAGAGAGATTTGCCCCAAACCTCTGAGAAAGCACGGGAATATGAAGACTGGATGCAAAAAGTTGTTCTCAGAATGCCTTCAGGCCTGATTTTTATTTGTTTTGTTTTGCCAGTCATGAGCAATTTCCCTGCTCAATAGTCATGCTGTATCCCTATTTAAGCCCCTCTGTTGGCATAATGATTGCTTAAATACCTAAAAATATGCTGATCTCTAGTGGCACATGAGGGGCAAAAGAAAGAAAAAGAAAAAACAAAACAAAGCAGGAAAATAATTTTGGGAAAGCATTTCAAAGCTATCTATAAATGATTTCCATTTGTTTTTCTTAAGAAGCAAATACATTCTGCAGAAAACAGCCTTTAATCCTTACCAGTGTGATCAAATTTGTATCAAATAATTTTTCTTTTTACAGAAAAACAGATACTTACAGTCCCCTTGTCTCACTCAAGCGATGCTGGAGACGTTGCTGGAAGAAGAAAACCCATTGCAGTGTCTGCATTCTCTTTCCTGTTAACCTTTCTCTATAAATGCAGAGCTATATATATGCTTTCCCTTGCCTTTTTTTCCCTCCAGAACAAATTCAGGCTGCCTACACATAAGCCCAGCAGTGAGCAGAGATGCATTTTGCCTTCCTAAGCCGCTCCAACCAATATGCACATTCCCTCTGGGTGCATTCATGGCACAACTTCCCCGAGCCAACCCGGCACTGCAGGCCCTCCCAGCCCTCCCAGAGCTCAGCTCCTGCTGAATGCAATGCCTCTGAGCAGCTTCTCCTCCCGTTGCTCACCCCCAAACTTTTCTACCTAAGACAGCATAAATATTACTGCCAAATACTAGGAGACTGTGAATGGAAAGGCAGGGCGATGTCGGGTTATAATGTCTGTTCTTCAGCTGCCTCTTGCTTCTGTCTCCTGACTAACTAGAAGAAAAGAAAATTGGAAACGTGGAAAATCTCGAGTGTCTAGCACCAAAATTTAGTCTGTTCTTCCTCACACACGTGCAGTGTCCCCACAGGCTTAGCATGAAGGGTTCTTCCTAAATAACACTCAGAAAGGGTCACATCAGAAGGCACAAGATTAACTCAGTGCACCTAAACCTTTTGCAGGAATAAAGATATTTCTCATTCATCTCTTCTCCAGACACCCAGTCAATAATTTAGAGAAAGATTCCTCAATTACTCCATTCACTTAAAAGATATCAATATCATACTTGGGAGAAAATCCTGTAAAATTCAGTGCAGTCAAGTGCTGACTTTAATGTTGCCTCTTCAGAGGATGTGGAGCTGAGGCTTGCATGAGATTCCCTTGCCTGCAAAACACAGAGGAAAAGAACAGACAGCACTGGGAGATCCCCTGGCCCTCCAGGAAAAGAGGCAGAAATGAAAAGACTAGGCTTCTACTTATGTGTTTATCAAGCATAAGAGCAAATCATTCCTATTTAAAGGAATGATA
This sequence comes from Tympanuchus pallidicinctus, assembly GCF_026119805.1. Lineage (NCBI taxonomy): Eukaryota > Metazoa > Chordata > Aves > Galliformes > Phasianidae > Tympanuchus > Tympanuchus pallidicinctus. Next base: position 1,887,030 of record NW_026294679.1, read on the forward strand.
TCAGCACGTGCAATTTCCAATGGTCCGTTTAGTCTGGTGTCTTCTCAGCAGCTGTAGTCCACACTGGATACTTCTGAAAAAGAAGAAAAAGAAGAAGAAAAAGAAGAAAAAGAAGAAGAAAAAGAAGAAGAAAAAGAAGAAGAAAAAGAAGAAGAAAAAGAAAAAGAAAAAGAATAAGAAAAAGAAAAAGAGAAAGAGAAAGAAAAAGAGAAAGAAAAAGAAAAAGAAAAAGAAAAAGAAAAAGAAAAAGAAAAAGAAAAAGAGAAAGAAAAAGAGAAAGAAAAAGAAAAAGAAAAAGAAAAAGAAAAAGAAAAAGAAAAAGAAAAAGAAAAAGAAAAAGAAAAAGAAAAAGAAAAAGAAAAAAATTGTTCTGGCTCACTATACTGAATGTGTGTGATTTTTAATTCAAATTCATACAGGATTAAAAATAGAGTGTCTTCATATTGTAACAAAATTATTAACAACTTGAGAAATCAGCCTGATACTAAAAGGCTAAAAGGTCTTCTAAGTAAAATTCCTGACACAAACATGATTTTTAAGAGTGGGGATCAAAATTAAGATTCCACTGAGTGAAATTGTCACCGGTGCTGACTTTCAGCCAAGATTATGTATATGCCTGATACATTCACATATGTGTTTTCACTTGGTCAGCAGAGAGTTTGAATTTCTTATGGAGACCACCAACTTTGCTGGACATGTTTCAGTTCTGAGGAAAAAAAAAAATGGAGAGAAATGCATTTAACTCATTCATGCTGCATGGAACATGCACAGTGCATCACCAAACGCCACCATCTACCCCCAGAAGTGCACATCCAACAGCATTACAACAGCAGAGATAACAGGTGTAGCTGTAGGGAGAGTTTAGCAGAGATTCTAATCAGTCTAACTACTGTTTTAAAGAGACAAATTTGATAAAGAGATCGGTATCTCACTGCACAAATCCCTGTGTAATCCCATAATTGCCAGCAGCAAATGGGCATCATTGGAAATTCAGGCAAGCTACCAATGAGTTGCTCATCCTCATCAGCCTGGGCTGTGAACCACTGCATGCACAATGCCCCCACCTCTTCAGGAAGTGTCCTAAAAAATGTTGATGAAAAGCTTAGATGAAGATCATAGAATCATGGGAAGAGATGGGTTGGAAGACTTTAAAGCCCATCCAGTTCCAGCTCTGTTGTGTCCAAGGACACCTCTCTCAGCTCAGGTTGTCCAGGGCCCATCCATGGCCTTGGAAACATCTAGGGATGGGGCGCTCACAGCTCTGGGAGGCACAGCCTCATCACCCTCTGGGTATTGAATTTCCTCCTAAGATCTGAAGACACTGAATAATGGCCACAGATCACAACTTTTGGAAATCTCATCTTCTGCATGTTGGAGGTTCTGCAGCATAAATGGGTCAGATTCAGCATTTTGTTTCCAATAGAGTAAGAAAGAATCCGTGGGTAATGGTTCCACTCTTGGTATGAGCATAATTTTCATTTGCACTTCACAGAAACTCCACTGTAATTCATTAACGTATATACCATTAAAAAGGAGTTGTAGGAGAATGAAATAAAAGAAGAGTTGATAGATAGTGTTGCATTGATGGGTTCCGCTTGGTTGGTAACATCAAGTGGCAGAATGAGAACAGTTTTTAAGATATGATTAAATATAAATTTTATCAAAGGAGCAGTAAAACATTATAGCTTTAGGCTTTTTAAATTCTGTACGCATTCTAGGATTCCAAAAATAAAGCTCCAGCTTCTTAAAATTGAATGTCTGTGTTGTATCATTTAAACAAGCCACCATCTGAGCTACAAGGCGTTTTTATCTGCAAAGCCACCCCAGTAGTGTTCAGAAAGGCAACATGTGGGCTGAAGGGTATGTTCACTTGCACAAAATTGCAAGGCCCCATCATTGGCCCTTAGCCCTTTGTATTCCCTGGTATGCCCTGGGCAGCCTGGTCTAGTATTAAATGTGGAGGTTGGCGGCCCTGTCTGTGACGGAGGGCTTGGAGCTTCATGATCCTCGAGGTCCCTTGCAATCAAAGTCATTCCATGATTCTATGATTCTATGATATTCATCTGACAACTGCGGTCATCTGGAATGCAGACCCCTCGCAACCTGGACCCTGCCCTCCACCTGGCCTGAAACCAAAGCCAAAATCATGTAATTCCAAAAAGAAGAAGAAAAAGAGAGGCTGCCCTTGCGGCACTCACACAAAGTCTCTTCCCAGGCTCAGACATCACCACCCATGTGTCTTACATTAGGTTGGGTGCAAATAAAGAGCCTGACTACTCCCTATGCCTGTACTTCCCAACTTCTGTGCCAACCTCTCCTCCTTCCTTTCTTTGGGAAATGATTGGATTTTGTATATGTGCACAATGCTGCACTAGGATTTAAAGTTAATGGTTTGTTCTCACCCCAACCATACCAGTAAATACAAAAACATGATCATCAGTAATCATGCAGAGAAGTAAAAGCTACCAGATACTTGATTGTTTTAGTTTTCTAATATGGTGGTGCATTAAGGTCCCAATGACAGGCCAATGAGAAAAAGATCATCCTAATTTGAGTGAGTGTGCATTCCTTAGCTATTAAAAAATACCCGTATTAATTAGTTCTTGCTCTAATTGCTGTGAAAAAAAAATATTCTGAAAAAGAAAACAAGGGGCAAAGCAATGAATATTTACAAATAGCAAAACTAGAAATAAATATTCAATATAACCTTGTTAAGTCAAATACCCAGAATAATAAAGCAGGACAAAGTCATTTATAAAGAAAAAGCAAATGATTTCTGCATTTTGCTGCTGGTAAAGAATTGAAGGAGAGCTGATTTGAATCTTCCTTCAATCTCCCATCAATAAAACAGAGACAAGGCAGATTCGAAAGCTGATCTGGGAGAGTCATGTTTTTATAATTGCTTTTTACCCTCAGGCGTTTGAAATCCAGAGGGTCACGAGTGCCTGTGTTAGAGCTGGAGGAGGCCAAGAGGCCCAGTCAGAACCCTGAGACACAAATTAATTTGTTTGTGGTTCTCATGTCTAATTTGGGGAAAGAGAAAACTCTCTGCCACTTTACAATCTTTTAATCTAATTAAAGGGAGATACATGTGAAATATTTATGCAACCTTTAGGAAAAAGAAAAAAGAGAGGGTGAAAAAAATTTTTGCTCGGTCTCATTTGGGAAATTTTCTAAGATATGGGAATGGAACAATTTATAAAACAAACACAGAAAAACTGCGTATAAACCATTTGTTTGTAAGAAGCATTTGCGAAATTTCAGAGTAAGTTAAGTTCTACATTCTTGTTTTGGATTAGGAAACTCACAAAATGGCAAAGAAGCAAACCGTGACTTCTTGCCAATACATCTATATTACAGCCAATATTACATTGGAAAAGAAGCAGTATAAGCATAACTCTGCCTAGAAAACATTTAAATTATGCTGTATTAAGGAGATATAAGAGAGGAAAGTGCTATCAAGGGATAAGCTTCGTGGAAAAACAATTCAAGTTGCTCAATATTTTGCGTGCTCCAAGTGACATGTCTTTCCTAAACAGTGCTTCAGCACAGTCTCAATCTGATTTATACCATCAAACTCTGGAGAGTCTTCTCTGTGTGCCTCAGGGCAGCCCATTGCTCTGCCCGCTGATGTCCCTCTTCCGATCGCATCCGGATGTGCAGCTCAGCCCAGGCTGCTATAAACCACACACACAGAATCATGGAATGGCCTGGGTTGAAAAGGACAGCAATGATCATCTAGTTTCAACCTCCTGCTACGTGCAGGGTTGCCAACTGCTAGAGCAGGCTGCCCAGAGCCACATAGAGCCTGGATGGATATGACCAGCTGGAAGGAGCCCGGCAGTCTGCAGAAGACCAAGATAATGTTTCAGAGTCTCACCAGAACCACCCAGCCTTGGATTTAATGGGTTAGACCCCAAAGCTTGGACTGGGTTCTTGATTTTCCATCAAGGCCAGACCTCAGCATGCTTTCAGACATGTCTTGCTGCTTTCAAACAACCCAGCTCTGTGCTGGAATCCTTACACAAACTGAAATGTCAATTGAAAGGTGGGCTGAGGTTCATAATGAAGCTAGAATCCATCACGTCCCAACATATTTTTAGCTTACAATAGAAGGAAAATCCTCGTCTAGAAGCAAGAAAACTGAGAGTAATGTAAGCACACAAACGTTAACACTCCACACACTTTGCAACAGAGAATTTGCTGCCAGGTGAAGGCACAGCTCTGTTTACAGTGTGCTGCTCCCCAGGCCAGGCTGCCCTCCCTTTACGCTCAATATGGTGAAACTCCATTTGGGTGAAAAGCATCACACTGTGCTTCACTTCAGCACAGCAGCTGACCCTCCCCAAAGGTCCCCTGTGCGGCATAAAGTGTTTGCATCCTTGGGAAGAGCTTAATGAAAATGGACAGTAAATCACTTGATTTCAAGTTTGCATTTGTTTATTTGGCACCTGATTATAACCTGCTCATTGACCTTGCTTGATAGGTGATGGGACACGAGCTCTGACTGATGCTGACGAGCCCTGAGCACAGCAAAGGCTTTTAAAACTTTACAAAATAAGGAATGGGTGAACAGATAAATCATCCCATCCTATGGCTTCCGTCCTGTAAACGAGTGTGGCCCTTAATCACGCTAATAAAAGCACTGAAGCCAAAGAGAATACCTGAGTGAGAGCGAGTTTGCAAGGCCGGGGCTTATTCCTGTAGGTATGTCAGAGGGAGCTTGTCAAATAAACCGAAGACTGATAGCTGCTATATTTTCACTTATTATAATCCAGAAACAACATACTTGTCTGAACAAAATAAAAATAAGTCCTCTTTGAGGCTACTCTGTTTGTCTTGACAGCAAACTTGGGTTTTAAGCCAAGATTCCAGATTGTTTTTGTGAAAACATTTCCACTTGTCTGAAAGAGTATATATAATGGATATGTGATAGCGGTAATGCAATGCTGAAGTAATCTCCGGAGAATGGCCGCATCTCCGGGGACGCCGCGCTGCACTGGGTACTACATACCAGGAAAATAAAATTGGTATTCTAACAATATGGAGAATGCCTCCGATTTGTACCTCGCAAAAATACCAACCCTCATTTATAATTCAGCTGTAATGTGTGCTTCCCTTGTAGGAAGTGTTTCGCTTTGGTAGGAACTGGAAGTGACAGCTGTGAAGGCTCTTTCTGACTTCATATGGGATCAGAGCGCACCGCCGCGGCACCGCGTGCTGGAAGCAGCTGATGGGATGGGCAAGGTGCTGTGAAAAAAGCCCTAATCTGGAAAATGGCTTCATGCATTTCCTCCCACTCATTCCGCACAGCCTTTGAAATGCAATGATGGAACTCTTGCAAGTACGAAAGGAAAAGATGCAGGGGTGGGAGCAAATCCATCTTCACATAGGGGATGTTTCAAGACTCAGGGCAGCACATGGGGTGACAGGGAGGGGCTGAAGATCTCTTTGATCCCTGCATTGACTCCCAGGACATAGGCCAATGGATGACTGTTTGGGATGCTGGTGGGGTCCTGGTACCACTGGTGCCTGAATGGAGTAGGTCCAAAACACATTTGTACGAAGGCAAGGATGTTGATAGCAGAGGGCTCTTCCACCCCCTAGATGAAGAGCTGTGCCATAAGCACAGCATGAAGATGGAATCTGGCTTCATTTTATTATTAATAAGAATAAATGAATAGTGGAGCAGTAGATGTAGTGAATTTTCCAAATACTTTCTCAACTCAATTTTTACCAAAAATTGCTGGAGACAAGGGTGCCTGGGGAGGGAGTGTCCAGGGCAGGAAGCCATGACTGTCCCCTCAAGCACACACAGCAATGCTACTTAAACACCAGTCCAGAATTCTGGTGACAATTTTCAAATGTCATAGGCACTGTGGGCCATATCCTGTTTGTCTTGTTAGATCTCAAGTGCATGGCAAGAGGCATCAGAGTACAGGTACAACAACACACTGCAGACTGGTCTCTGCTGGAAGAACAGAAATGAATGCATTGGTCTGCACAGTAAAAATAGCAGCAAATTCTGAGTCTTAAAGGAGAATGAAGGAACATGGCTCTGTAATGTATCACATTTGAGTGCATCCAAACATTATAAAGTGCAGTTTGCATGAAAGTTAATAGGGTTCCCAAATATGCATGTCTAAGGGCAGATTCTGGCCCTGACAGTAACTATTTGAGCAATGCAAATTTTGAATTTCAGACATACATCAAGAGGTAATCCTGGCTGCTCAGCCACTTTTACTGAACCCTGGCATAAAAAAAGAATTCAATTTTAGAATCTGTCTGTAATTCAAAAGGGGGAGAAAACAGTGTAAAATGTGTTCCTTGAAGAGAGATGCAAGTTTCTCATTTATATTCGATCTCGGATGAGATTTGGTAAATGCAGGCCCTTCCACAAAGTGAATATTATAGTGAGGCCGTAACGTTTTACTAACACGAATTCATAAGGTGACCCTGGAGATCAACAATAAAACAAAATTCCATAATAGACTTAATAGCAAAAAGGGCTCGGTGTTTCTGTTGTCTGCCCAAATATGTTTCAATCTGTACGGTTGTTCTAGGTGAGCATTTCCCTATAATCTTTCTATGTGGCCTGTAAAGAATAAAACACAGTTTCAATCAACTGAAATCACAAAGCATTCGCGATAGATGTACATTAGCTTTTTACAGCTGTCTTGGCTTTTATACCGTCTCTTACCGAGCGGATTTCCCCCTCCTCACATCTATAAAAGGTAGGTAAATTAAACAAATTATTAACTATGCAGTGGTTGAATACTTTGTAAAATCGTAGAACCAGCTTTTAGAAACCTTTAATGCTCCATCTCCCAGAGGTGAAATGCCAGCCTCCATTCGGGTCTCTTTCAGTTGCCCTTGCCACTTCAAAATGTGTCTGGAAACAGCTCTGCAGATGGCCTCGTATGTTTTACAGGAAATATTACTTAAACATTGGAAAGGATCGAATTTCTCCTGTTAGGAATTACAAATCTGGATTTCATTTTCTCTCTTTCCCCCCACACCCCCCAAACCATGGGAAAAAAATGTGACTGTTACATATGACACTAAGGAAGTATTTGGGATTTTATTTTTTTTTTTTTAATATGCCACTTGTATTGGAAAATAAAGGATAAATCTTGGAAACGTAACCTGGTTAAATAAGCCCTATTCTTCATATAAAATAGTAGCTAATCGAAAAGATTTCCCAAAAGCATCAAAGTTTTACATACACTATGGTCTGGAAAACACATTGCGTAGGATTTCTATTTTTGTTCTTTTTCATGCGAATGTAGAAGAATAATAAACTTTTCTTTCAGCTTTGCAGAGAGAGTTTCCTAACGTTTGAAGCATTTCTTACATACTGACCTTGGTTTATGTATTCTGCACGGATTCATTAAGCTTATGGGGGTTCTATTGTCAGGAAAATGGTTAGCATTAGTAAAACACACAATTAAAATAGTAGCAGGTGATGTCAGTTTTAGTAGAGTTGACATTAATGACCTGTTCATAAGGGGCAATTTCCACACTAATGTCATGTTCTTTAAATGGAAATAGCCAGGAATACACATTTTCCATGTAAAATAACCCTTTTTGTAATTCATTAAATTCCCTTTCCCCCTATATTTAAGTAGACACCTTTCCAAGAGGGAGTAGAATTCCAAATAAAGACATAGGAAATTAAAATCAGCGTTCCCACAACTAGTCTACTTAATATTCATATGCAGGAAAAGATCCATAAACTCTTTTTTCTTCTCTTTTTATTAACAAAGGAAACAAACTCCCCCTGACAGTCCACTTCTTCCAGCCGTGAAGTGACTGCCTTTGTTTCGGGTCGGAACGAAATACCCTCATGAAGCCTTGCATGCGGGAGCCGCTGGTGGGGCAGGGCACACACAGGAGGGAATTTCTGTGCCCCTTTCGAGAGGATCCACCTCTACCTTCATGGGTTGAAATTGGTGCCTAAGCAACACATGGATGGTGGAGGTCCTGAAGAGCCCCTGGAGCCGTGGCCAACACTGTGTTTCTTCCCACTGCTCTAAGACCAGCTTAGCCAAAAGCACTGACTTATTTTTGTAGGGACAGCTGTGATGGGTACCCCACTTGGCCAACTTGGGGCCATCCGACCCTAAAGGCTTAGCTTGTGTTTACCCAAATCTATCAGCACAGTTCTCCTTTAAAATTTATCCTGTCCTCGCTTTCCTGTTGTCACTATTATGCAGGAAATTTAAAAAAAAATAAAAAATACAAGAGGATTGCAGTGATGTGCTGTTGGAGAATGGAGCCAAAGATCTCAAAGGGGACACATGCTCACATCATCCACTGCGATCACCCCAGGTGGCCAACACTGCACAGAACTGCATAGAGCTGGGAGGCACAGACCATGTCCTGTGTCCTCCAACACCGGACCCTGCAGCCCATCAGTACTGGGTCATGTTTGCAGACCAGAGAAGCAGCAGCAGATGTGTTGGTGTCACAGGCCAAGTGGAGCGTTTCGCCAGAAATGGGATCATTTCGTCTCAAGCTTCCCATCCACGTCTTCTCACAGTCCTCTCCTCCACCATAAAAACACTTCTTTTTTTTATTTGAGTCAGCGTCATTGTCATGGTAATTGCTTCAAGGAAAGCAGCACAAATCTGGGACTGCCTGTCTATCCGTGGCACCAATCCGCCAAATAATTTGGCACTGCCTGCTCTAATTGGCAGCCACAGCCAAAGAGACACCCAAGCCTGAAATAGGGTTGTTGCGGGTCATCCTCCGAATGCACTGGAATTTGGCAGCATGGCTTCGGCCAGCGCCAGCCCCTTCCTCATGTGCTTTTGTGCTTTTTTCTTATGTTTTCCCCAAGTTAATAATACAAAAAGAAAATCAAAAAGGTGGGGAAAAAACAGTGAATTAAGGATAGAGTTTCACCCTTACCTTTGAATCTCTTTGCTTTCGTGTGTGTTGCAACCTTAACACAGGTTTTTTTTTTTTTTTTTTTTTTTTTTTTTGCACTTAATTGTAAATCTCAGGGCTGCTGATGAAGCAAGAATAAAAATTATAGCACAATCAGGAGGAGTGGAAAAGGAAAATGGATTTTACAAGTGCACACTTTAAAGAAAAGAAGTCGGTCTGAAACATAAATAAAAATCAGCCCAAGGGACCACACCTCTGGCATTAACTGTCTAGCCACCAAGGACCGCTATGGTACAAATTTAGGGTCAGCTAAAGAGCATTTCTATGGCAGCTGAATATTCAGACCTGTAAAGTAGACATCCACATCAGAGCAACTTGGCCCTCTGTGAGCCCAGGGCAGGCAGAGGAGGTCCGAGCCCTCCTGCTCGACTCCCTCAGTGCTCTGCTAAGTGTTTGAGGAGGGAAGAGGAGATGAGGAGAGGTCACCCTAATCGATGGCCCCACATCGTCACCTCTGCACTCGGCAGGGAGAGTCTGGTGGGGTAGGACAAGCGTGGGCAGGGCTGATGGCTGGTGAATGGCCGGTGAATGGCCAAGCACCTACCTGCCCATCGTTGAGGAGCTCTCCTCCCCACCATGTGCTCACTGCTGTTTCGCCCCAGAACGGGGAGATATGAAAGGCGACTCCGCCGGCGAGATGAATTTGGGAATTTAAAGCATATGATGTAATTAGATCTTTCAAAAGGTGATGATTTCATCCGTTTTGTCTAGACGTTTTACTGTGGTCACAGTAATCAGAGGCAGAGGGGGGGAAATCCTCTCGGCATTACAGAGGCAGCTGCACGCGAAGGGCCGCCTGGCACCGTTGCGGGCAGCACGGACAATAGGAGGCTGTGTTTCCCTCTTTCCTTCTGCAAGGAGCAGACAGAAAGCCAACCTGGGCAGAGAAGTGGAGGCACCTTATTATGAGAAGATTTACAGGCATGCACTTTGGTTAGCAATTCCATTTTATAAAAATCACAGCGTGGATTTTCCCTGTTTCTCCTGTCCTATCAGCGTGGAGATGGTTACTTCCTTTAACAAACCAGGGCATCTTCTCCCCATAAGCTGTATTATTTAAAACAAAACAATACAAAAAGCCAGAAAGAAGATTCCCAGTACAGAACATTACCCCGAATAGGCTGGGTGAAAATGCAAATCACATGTAAATATTTATGTGCAAAATTCAACAGAAATAATTTCTCAGCAAAAGAGAAAAAAAAAAAAAAAAAAAAAAAAAAAAAAAGACAATAAAGCCTAAACTCTTATTTTTTTGGAGTATTTTGACATTAAAAATAATAATAATAATAATAACCAACCTCCTCTTTGTAATTGTTGCATCTTTCCGAAGCTCTTTACATTCTCTTGAATAAGAACAAATGATAATCTGCCTCATTAATAATAACAGAATGCAATTTTGGAATAGGCTCTAATAATGATCATTAGCTCCTTTGTGGCTTTTGCTCTGCTGCTGTGAGCTTGGTGTCTGGCTTAGCAAACCCTCTCATTTTGCACATAGTTTCCAATCCGTGAGAGCCAC